>NC_091385.1:7877875-8035375 GCF_038502225.1 Cherax quadricarinatus
GTAAGTTGGGGTCCCACTGTATTTAAAAACTGCTTAATACTAGTACATGTTGGCCATCATTTATCCAGCATCATTGGGACCTGTAGAGTGCCGGATTACAGAGTGGTTAGGTTAGAATACATTTAATTAACCTATCAATAGAGACTGCTACATCTTCCTCATTTTCATCACTGCTTTCTCCTCCACTGGCTTGCTGCTGTGGATTTACATCCATCTGCACAATTTCTGAGTCAGTATAATGATGAAATTATCCTAGCCAAAATTAGTGCCGGATTACTGATAGAACCAGATACCTGGTTGCCGGATTAGTGATGGCCGACCTGTACAGGTATTCAAACAAGAAATATTTCATGTATTTGTACTTTGTGGGACAATTTAGCATAAACAGTTTCTGGTAAAGATGCATATTATGAAAAGAATTTCCAGTGGACTTCAGCTAGCACTAGTATATTACACATACAGTAAACCAATGATATAATGGACTTGTGAAATAATGGGCAATGCTAGTAAATTGCACATACAGTAAACCCTTGATATAAGGGGCTTTTGAAGTAATGGGCAAAATCCATTAAGTAAATTGTACTTTTAACTTTTATTTACAATGTTTATTGTAGTATATGAATTGTGTGTACAATACTATACTGCATTAGATAAGTATATAGTATAGTATTTAAGTGTTAAGTTCTGAGGGGGTTCGGACATGTAGAGAGGATGGAACAATATAGAATGACTTGGAGAGCATATAAATTTGTAGTAGAAGGAATGTGGGGTAGAGGTCATCCTAGGAAAGGTTGGAGGTAGGGGATAAAGGAGGTTTTGTGTGCGAGGGGCTTGGACTTCCAGCAAGCATATGTCAGCATGTTAGAAGTGAGTGGAGGCAAGTGGTGTTCATGAGTTGACATGCTGTTGGAGTGTGAGCAAAATAACATTCATGAAGGGATTCAGGGGAACTTGTTAGTCAGACTTGAGTCATGGAGGTGGAAAGTACAGTGCCTGTCCTCTAAAGGAGGGATGGATATATGTTGCAGTTTTTGAAATGTACTGTAGGCATGCCTCTGGCAAGACTGTGATAGAGTGAATGATGATGAAAGTGTTAATTATTTTTCAGGTAACCGTGCCTTGGTGGGAAATGGCTAGTGTGTTGCTAAAAAAAAAAAAAAAAAAAAAATCTTAACGTGATTCACCGAATGCTTAGGCAGTCACTCCCCCCCCCCCCCATCCTTACTCTACTATATCAGGATTTTGTGTGTTTGCATTTACTCACCTAATGGTGATTGCAGGGGTCGCATCATAGCTCCTGGCCTTGCATGTGTACATGGCTGTGTGTGGCACATAGTCTAATGCTATATATAAAAATGCAGACATAATTATGTATGATTTGCAACTTGTAGTTTCATGGGACCTCAAAGAATATAACAACCCCTAAAATTGTGAGGACTGTTGTATTCCTTAATAAATTCTTCCTTAGAGAAGGGTTAGCTGTTAGGGTGATTTTGTGTGCCATTTTGTCACTGCTGTAATATACTGCAATGCAAATTGTGAACATTATTTGCTGCTTTTACATTGGACCAAACTTCTCGGTAAAAAAAAAAAAAATTGAGCTACTCTGTGCTTCCATGGATCAAACATGATTACCTATCCAGGCACTGGATGATTCCTATGGGGGCATATAGAACCTGGGGCAGTAAATATATTAATTTGTTGCCAAAAATATAATAAATATAATCATTGTCAAAATAATGTGCTCACTTCATGGATGATGTAAGTACAGTGTAAAATTCACAAATTGGAGTGAAAACAAAATTAATAATAATCCATTGTATCATCCTCATTACTGAAGCTGAAGAAGATAAAGTTCCATTGTATCATCCTCATTACTGAAGCTGAAGAAGATAAAGTTCCATTGTATCATCTTCATTACTGAAGCTGAAGAAGATAAAGTTCCATTGTATTATCCTCATTACTGAAGCTGAAGAAGATAAAGTTCCATTGTATTATCTTCATTACTGAAGCTGAAGAAGATAAAGTTCCATTGTATTATCCTCATTACTGAAGCTGAAGAAGATAAAGTTCCATTGTATTATCCTCATTACTGAAGCTGAAGAAGATAAAGTTCCATTGTATTATCCTCATTACTGAAGCTGAAGAAGATAAAGTTCCATTGTATTATCCTCATTACTGAAGCTGAAGAAGATAAAGTTCCATTGTATCATCTTCATTACTGAAGCTGAAGAAGATAAAGTTCCATTGTATTATCCTCATTACTGAAGCTGAAGAAGATAAAGTTCCATTGTATTATCCTCATTATTGAGGACTGAAGAAGATAAAGTTCCATAGAGTATCATCCTTATTAGTGATGACTGAAGAGTATAATGGTGTGTTAAAATTATTTGTGAAAAGGCAGAGCAGTTCTTCTATACAGGAGCGCCCCATTTGTATGGCACTTAGGTTTCTGAGCCCATGTGGTAAGTGAAAATTGCCAGTGGATGGAACACGGCAGTTTTTCCATTATCTAATGCCTCTAAAATGCCTAATAACATGTTTACACTTTCATACATTAAGTGCCCAATACTGAGAGGCATAAAAAACATAAAAGTTGTTCAAAAATGGCAGAATAGCGGTAAAAGCGCCAAAAATAATGAACAGTGGCTCAGTTGAAAGCCAATGAAAATGTGGAATGCCAAAAAGAGGATGTATATGCAGGGCCCTCCTGTGTTAGCATAAGAAGGAAGGAGCACTGCAGCAGGCCTACTTGCCCATGTTAGGCAGGTGCAAGTCACATCCACTTTAGAAGGATGGATCACTACATCAAACCCACCAACACAAGCCAGTCAGGTCCAACTCACACCCACTCATGTATTCGTCTAACCTGTTTTTAAACCTACTGAAGGTTTTAGCTTCAATGGCAGTACTCGGGAGTTTGTTTCACTCATCCACAGCTCTTACCAAACCACTGCTTTCCCATAACCTTTCTCAACCTAAATTTTTTTAAACTTGAAGTTCACCATTTTGTTTTATGGACTAACGAGGGCGGGGATTGTCCGAGTGTTTGTTATATCAGAGCTGTGTTTACAACAAATGAAGCTCTAAACTGCTCTACTGTATTCTTATATAAGTACACACAATTTATAGATATATTGCAGTAAGCATTTAAAATAAATGAGTTAAAAGTAGAATTTTGTTTGTGGATTTTGTGTAATATTTTAAATGCTATGTGAGGTAACTGAAACAAATAAAATTTTTTTTTCTTTTTCTTTTATTAACACATTGGCCATTTCTCACCAAAGCAGGATGACCCAAAAAAGAAGAAACACTTTCATCATCATTCACTTCATCACTGTCTTGCCAGACGTGCACCTACACTGCAGTTATAAAAGTGCAACTTATCAAAATGTAGTTTACATGTAATAAAATATTGTTAAGTACAAAAGAAAGCCACTAACATGCATTACATTTTGGGCAGAAAGATCACGGAGTCGCTTATGACTTCATTATCAGATTGCATCTCATTCTGTAAGGTATCTGCGGCCATAGCAAATGCCACTCTTAACCCTTCAACTGTCATGACCCCAAATCCTGAAGTCTCTCTCTCTGTCACAAAATATTCGGGAAAAAAAAAATTCTTGTGAAATTAAAGAAAATCTTTTCCCGATGGTAGTGACACCAAAAGTATGAAATTTGATGGAAAACTTGCGGAATTACATTCTTGCGAAGTTAGTGATATTGGTGATATTTGCGCATCGGCAATTTTGCTCACTTTGAGCTCTATTTTCAGCCAGTTCCATTGTTCCAGTCGACCAAATTCATAGCTATTTGTTTAGAACTCCATTTGTTCTGTCGATTGAGTACAAGAAACCGCCCATTTACCGATTTCAACTACCCAGTAAAGTAGTCAGAAATTGGCAAATTTCACGCATATTACAAAAGATGCCAATTTCAAAATAGGGTCCAGAATAAACAGTGCAGACATTCCTGGCACTAAAATAGTATTTTCTCTGTTCATTAGTCATGTTTTCAGGCCCCTCTTATATTACTCTTGCTTTCTATTTTGAATTTTTATTCACACAAAAAATAGAAGATTTACCGTTATGAAGACTACTGCATTATTGTAATAATTCGTGACTGCTTATTAGACCAGCCAGTTGGACACCCTTGAACATCGACTAAAATCGAACATTTTTGATACTTTGAGCTCAATTTCAAGGTCCTTTTCATCGTGAAACCAATCAAAATCATCTTTATTTCTGTAATATATCTTCCATTCTATCAAATGAGACCAAGAAAATAATAATAAAACCATAAATACTATACAAAAATACACCTCAGAGTCGGCGTTTTAATCCAAAAACACGGGTGGAGTTTTTTTTTTTATCATTATTCACTGTGTGCTGCAGGATTTTTTTTTATACTGACCACACAGACCCATCCTCTCACATGTGGGTCTACCAGCTTTCTCCCGCTTGATTTGAAGCCGCTAAAATTTTGGAGTATTAATACGTCAAAAACACCGACTCATAAGACGTATGTATATGTATGACAAAATCAGACAAAGGGTTAATTCCCAGTTTATCTGTGGTAGGGTATAAAACTACAATTTTTTCCTGTTAATAAATGTCAGTGGGTTAAATTGAAATGTAGCACTACAGAGTTGGCATCAGTCACATTTTGCCCACCAGTGGTCTATGGAATAGTTTGATCTATGAAATAGTCAATTTTGTTTATGAAAGGTCATTTGCTCTATGAAATAGCCAATTTGGTCTATGAAAGTCAATTTGGTCAAAGAAATAGTCAGTTTGGTCTATGAAATAGTCATTTGGTCTGGAATAGTCAATTTGGTGTATGGATTGTCAGTTTGGTTTATGAAATAGTCAGTTTAGTTATGGAATAGTTTGGTCTATGAAATAGTCAATTTGGTTTATGATAGTCATTTATACATTGTTGCTCTTCTTAACCCGTTAACTGTCCAAACGTAGAACTACGTTCTTTCCGCTAGCGTTCCAAACATAGGTCTACATTTTATTTCCGTTAACTGTCCAAACGTAGATCTACATTCTTTCCACTAGCGTTCCAAACATAGATCTACATTTTATTTCCGTTAACTGTCCAAACGTAGATCTACATTCTTTCCGCTAGCGTTCCAAACATAGATCTACATTTTATTTTTCCTGCCTCCAAATTTGGCACGATTGGCCTCAAATGCCCGGTCAACATACAATGGGTCCTAATACTCGGTGTGCACAGTATTAAAAATATCTGGGACCACTTAGTAATTTGTGGGAGCACCAGTTCAATTGAGCGCCAGCTAGAGCAAACAGTACGGCAAACACCAAGGATTTACTGATGTCATGTCGTATTAACACTCCCCTTTTAAGAGGAAAGTGATGTTGACCCCTCGTTTAGTGGCTTTGAGGTGGATGTGGCCACAAGTGGTCATGGAAATATAAAAAACCTTGATAATAACCAATGTGCAACATTTGTGCAACACCCTTTCAATTTTGGTACCACTGGTAGTGTCATCCTGCCAGAATGTCTTATAACCTGTGCCCTAAGTAAAAAGAAACAATTCTGTCTGGCTGACTGGCTGTTTCTAACTCCATCTGTCTGTCTGTGTATCTATTTCTGTCTATCTCTTTCTCTGTCTTTGTCTATCTGTCTCTGTCTCACAGGTACATATACATCAATACAGTTATAGTGTAAATTACCTAGGATAACCCAAAAAATCCAGACAAAGTGTTATACTGTGCTTGTAGATATAATACATAATAAGCATGACTGGCAAGTAATACTCATTTTCACTTGTTCAGGAATCAGACATGATCATGTGTAATACCAGTTGGTTCATGAGCAACCCTCTGAGACAAGAGAGACAGGCAGACAGAAAGACAGACACAGGCAAACAGAAAGACAGACACACACAGGCAGACAGACACACACACACAGGCAGACAGAAAGACAGACACTCACAGGTAGACAGAAAGACACACACACAGGCAGACAGAAAGACACACACACAGGCAGACAGAAAGACAGAGATACACACACACACATAGGCAGACAAAAAGCCAGACACAAGCAGACAGAAAGACAGACACACACAGGCAGACAGAAAGACAGACACACACAAAGGAAGGCAGACAAAGACATACAGGCAGACAGATAAACAGACATAGCTCGACAGTCAGACAGACATGTTTATGTGGAACAGTGAAAACAAATAAGGCCAGGGGTTCCCTGCAGCAGTGCACAATCATCAAGTGTAACTCCACTGCTTACCCTGTCAGCAGTTTAGTAACACTCATCTTAACACTATGCTTCAAGTAGTTTCATATATACTCCAGCATGTCTAAAACATTGATGGGACCTATAAATACTTTGTATATATTCCTAGACAATAGTAAATGACCAAGGTGTAAATGTTCACCTGTCAGTGTGTTTGTCACAATTTGAGTACAATTTCAGTAACTAATATTAGTGTCAGAACAAAGATTGCCTATGAAATCACAAGAACTATTATAAATTGTAATTATCAGAACATAAAAATTATATAAAATAATATAAAAATGAGGAAAAACGGGTATTGGCAACACTTCTGCAAGCGGCAGGACCCGATGTTGCCATCAGGTGAGTATCCAGTGCCAACTTCACGGTCTTATATCTCGGTAAGTACTGGTCCTAATTTTTTTTTTTTTTTTTTTTTTTTTTTTTTTTTTTTTTTTTTTTTTTTTTTTTTTTTACAAAATATTTGGAGCGCTGGGCAAGCAAACGTAGATCTACATTTGGACAGTTAATGGGTTAATAAGATTGTAATAGGTGTAGCAATACAGTATTATCATGTTTGTGGCAACTCCAGAAAGTCAATGTTCATAATACAGTGGAACCCCGAGTTTCGTACTTAATCTGTTCCAGGAGCTAATAAAGGCAAGAAGGCTGGCGGTTATATAGGCGTCAGTGGATAAGGACGTGCAGCAGACGAGGGCATAGTCACTGGTAGGCGGGATTCCCCAGTGGAAGTAGGTCCTTCCCAAAGAGATGGGTTAGTTGTAGCAGCTGTGAAGAAGGTCTTGTAGATGTCCTCTGAACCAAGATTCTATGATGTTGCAGTGTCTGACAAGTTGTCGGTATTTTATACCTTTATTGAGGACTGTTGATGGCGTCTGGAAGATAGGGAGGAGTGAGGGGGGCTTAGTGTTTGGAAGGGGAATCCCTTTCCTTAAAGACTTTAGGTAACAAATCCTTATCTGGGGTTACTTCCCTTCTTTGTCTTTTAATGCCACTAGAACCAGCTTGAGAGTCATTGGACCCCTGTCTCGCAAAATAACTGGCCACAGTCCTCTGTCTCTTTTGCCTCTTTAAGATTTCCCTAAAATGGGACATGGTTCTGTCACTGAACTTGTTGCAGAAATGGCTTGTTTCAGCTTACTCAGGGTGATATTTTTCAGCAAATGCCTGCACCCTATTCCACATTGCACAAATCTCCTTAATCTGTGAAGAAAGCACCTCATCCACTCCCTCTTCCTTCTCCTCTGAAGCAAGTTCCTCAGCTGTGGTCTGATGCTGTTCCAGGTATGAAGCTCTTGCAGCTCTTCAGTAGTTAACTCTTTCCTGTGGTCGTCCACCAACTCTTCCACATCCTCGCCACTCACCTCAAACACCATGGACTTCCCCAATGCCACAATACCTTCCACAACAGGCAGAGGGTTGGCAGGGTCAGGGTCAGCCTCAGATCCTTCAAAATCCCTCTGGAGGACACAATCTGGCCACAATTGTCTCCAAGCAGAGTTCAAAGTCCTGGAAGTCACTCCCTCCCAAGCCTTACCTATAAGGCTTATGCAGTTGTAGATATTGAAGCACTTCCTCCAGAACTCTCTTAGGGTCAGCTGAGTGTCTTGAGGTCACTTCAAAGCACTTTTGAAACACTACTTTGGTGTAGAATTTTTTGAAGTTAGAAATGACCTGCTGGTCCATGGGCTGGAGGAGAGGAGTGGTGTTAGGAAGCAAGAACTTCACTGTGATGAAGCTGAACTCCCTAGACAATAGGTCTACCAAGTTTGGAGGATGTGCAGGAGCATTGTCCAGTACCAGGAGGCACTTGAGTGGCAAATTATTTTCCAGGAGGTATTTTTTCACACGGGCCAAACCCTTCATGAATCCACTTTTTGAAAATTTGCCTTGTGACCCATGCCTTATTATTAGCTTTCCATAACACACACACAATTTATTCTTGATGACATTGTTTTTCTTGAACACTCTGGGATTTTCTGAGTGATACACCAGTAAAGGCTTCACTTGAAAATCCCCATCAGCACTAGCACAGAACAAGAGAGTTAGCCTGTCTTTCATAGGCTTGTGTCCTGGGAGTGCCTTTTCCTCCTGCATTATGTAAGTCCTCTTTGGCATTTTCTTCCAAAACAGGCCTGTTTTGTCACAATTGAACACTTGTTGGGGTTTGAATTTTTCAGTCTCTATGTACCCCTTGAATTCACACACATTTTTCAGCCCCCAGTTTGTCAGAACTGGCAGCCTCATCATGCCTTGCAACCCTGTGTAAGCCACTACGCTTCTTAAATCTGTCAAACCAGCCTCTGCTGGCCTTAAATTCACTAACAGCAGCACTCATTCCAGGCAGCTTCTTTGAGATCGTCATGCAACTTCCTTGCCTTTTCACAAATGATCGGCTCCGAAACACTACCACTCACTCTCTGTTTATTGTCGATCCAAACCAGTGACAACTTCTCAACCTCTTCGACTATTTTTGGTCTATTTTTGGTTAGCATATCACCACCTTTCGCAACATCAGCTTCCTTGATTTCTTTTCTCTTTGTTAGGATAGAAGCAATTGTTGATTTGCTTTTGCCATATATCCTGGCAAGCTCCAGAAGTTGCACACCACTCTCATATTTTTGTATTATCTCCTTCTTAACTTCTATGGTGTTTCTCACTTTCTTTACCACAGGGGTGCCACTAGGAAGTTTCTTTGGACTCATGGTAGCTCATTTCACAGTTGCGCTTAATAAACAAGCACCAAACAAAATTAATTAATTGTGAAATTTTTGGATGAGCGTGCAGGTTAGTGTTCACACAAGCATAAATAAAGCCAGACTGGCTCATGACGCTTGCATGGGGGACGTGGACAGGTCTGGTACATGGTACTAAACATGGGGCACAGTACAAAACTTGGTACAAAATTGAGCCGAGAACAGCGGTCTAAACTCGAAGCGTATGATACTCAGGGTGTACGAAACTCGGGGTTCCACTGTACAGTACTGTATTCTTGTTTCGTTACTTTGTGTAACTGCAGTCCGTGATAGCAGAAATATATTTCTTTTTAATGATTTGAATTGTGATGTGTGTGTGTGTACTTCAAGACTGCTAGAGATGAAGTGATGGTAAATGTGTTTCCTCCTTCGGGTCACCCTACCTCAGTGGGAAATGACCAATGTGTTGAAAAACTTGAAATATTGTACTGTATTAAAATCCTTCTGCGTACAACTGCCAAAGTCGGTGTTTCATGCGTCTTTTTATTTTTAATCTCTTGCGTGTGACATGCTTACAAATGGAAAGAAAAGAGGTAAGAATTGATGTTCAACTTTTTTTTTTTTTTTTTTTTTTTTTTTTTTTTTTTTTTTAGCAAAGTGCTGCTCATGGCATTCTCAATGCTATATATCTTCAGTGTTTATTTCTTCATGCATGATTTTATATATCGTAAATTGTACCGGCTTTTTTTATTAGTTTTATTTCCTCTGTTAGTTGCATCATCAATCTGGTTTTGTTTGGTTGTAGATTTTGATGCTGTTTTGTTTAATTATTGTTATTATACACTAGGCATTTATTTACTCTTTAAACTTCTGTTGAAATTTTTTTTTTATGTACAGTATGTGAACTTTTGATCACTCAGAAAGATATGTAGTTCTCTTCGTGCCATCTCTATACAGAGTGCTATAGAATAGTTTATTCAAAGTTATTCATAGGGCTTGGAATTGTGGATTTAGTTTTTGCATGTTGCATATGTTTTTATTTAAGAACAATTTGTTTACATAGAAAACTTGACATGTTCTAGGAAGATGGAGAATATTTATCCAATATGTAATATTTAAATGAGTGAATATAATTAGAATGTAATAATGTTTAGGGTGGTTGGCAGGAACTGGGTTCCTCTGTGACCTTGAGTCTCTGCCTAGCCATGGACCCGCCCCTGCCTGCCCAGTAGTCACACACTGTTTTGCTACTTTCAGGCACCTTCGCGCGCCTTGTAGCAGACCACTTGGGCTCGGCAGGCGGCGTTCACAGGTCCCCTGGCCAGGGCAGGTCCCCAGTCAACACCAAGTCCCCTGGACAAATCAGGTCCCCAGGTCAGGGGTTATCACCTACTCTCATCAGGTCCCCATCATCACCTAGTGGTGGATTTCGCTGTAAGGGGCCATCCCAGTTTCCGCAGCCTAAATCTCAGTCACAGCAACAATCAACCGTAAGGTCCCCTGGGACAAGTGGATGTTCAACTCCAAGTGGACGTTCCCCCACAGTTGATGGCCATTCTCCCTCTCTCACACCTTCACCACTGTCATCTCTTTTTCCCAGTTTCTCCAACATAAGTGGCTCCTCTCCCACCATCGTGTCCAGTGGAGTTGGTTTTCAGTCTTCCACCACTGTTCGAACTGTGATTGCTGCTGGAGGCACATCGCCAGTTAGTTGCGACATATGCAACAAGACTTTCACCTCACGTTCAAATCTGAACAAGCACAAGCGCGTGCAGCACTCAGGGGAAGAATACGTATGTCCAATTTGTCGGCGTACATTTAGAAATAGATATTACATTAAAGAGCACGTTCTGCTGTGCTCAACAGCCACTCAGAAGAAGGCAGCAGCTGCTGCTGCATCTGTGGTAATAGGGGTGTCAGTGCCACAAGGGGGGACCGGTCTAAGTAGAGATGAGGAAGATGATGGCGGTGGCGAGGGGAAATACAAAATCGATGATTTTGATTACGTTGAGGACGAGCAGCCAACAGACTTGGTCCTTCGCCGACCTGCCTCGCCTACATGATTTGCACAGTTGTTCTGCTCAATTTTTGTTTTTGTACCCTGAAGAGTTCAGCAATATTGTTCATATGTGGTTGAAGTTTTCTTAATACTGTACGTTTTGGCAGGGGCGGATCTATTATGAAACTAATCAAGCTTAAGCTTCAGGGTCCCCAATCCTGGAGGGGTCCCAGAAGCAACTTTAATCCACATTGCTTAAAAATTTTGGGTCTACTGTATGAGAAGGGTTTTTTTTTTTAATAATATATAGTATAATTAAATACAGAATAATAAAATAAAAATTAAAAGATTATTAAAGAATCATGTAGGCCAGCCGTAAACGAAAAAACTTTCAAATTAAGGATGTTTCACTCCTTTTTGTGGTGATCTGTTGTGGAACAACCCCATTGAAGATACTGTATCTATTGTTACCCAGACCTCATTGCTGGTTGGGAAGGGGGCCCCATAACAGTTCAAACTTCGGGGCCCCAAAAATGTAGGTCCGCCATTGCATTTTGGTGATTTAAAGTGTTAAGTTGATTAGTTTTAAGTTTAAAGTGCAGTACAATGGCCATTAAAAAAAGAAAGCTAGCTTAATTAGTTTAAATACATCCTATATTATCACCACTTGTTGGCTGTTACTAAAATTTCACTCGTCCAATAATGCAGATTAGTATATGCATTAATTCTGGACATGTCAAGGATATGACTGCTATTTTGAGCATCATTATCATGCAAAAGGTATAAAATTTTGACTTCGTCACTTGTTAAATCACCTGCATGAAAAGTATTGTATTGTTACTAAAGTCATTTTTATTCTTTCTTTACTGACATATTCTGTAGACCTCTTCAAAGCCATTATCGGATAAATCGGAGAAAAAACCTGGCCGGGCAAAGCTTGTCATGCCCGCTGCATGGGGTGTCCAAATGTAACAATGCAGAAGACTCGGTTCCACTGCATGATGTGGCTGTCCAATCCAGGCTTCGTTGTGGACCTGTCCATCTTCATTGTTCCTGTTACTGGTTTTGAGGGTTGTACCCTCAGCCTGGCCTGAGGTCACACACTTCCTTCTTTTCATAAGGAACATGGCAGTTGATGTTTCATTATGTACTCCTTGACTCAGCCATATCCCTATAAAACTGTCTTATATTTGCTTTATTCTTAATGTCTTTCACTACATCAGTATCCTGCTTCCAAGGTTCTGTTTACCATTGTGTGTTATCCTACCGAGACAACTTGGTTTGCGTTCTAAGTGGAGCAGATATGGAGTGACTGCTTCTCTTATTTGGTAACCAACTAACAGGCAGAATTCTTAAACATGTATGCAAGTGTTTTACTGAAATTTTGGCATATATAAATGTTGAAGAAAAGTCATGTTTTTGTGTTTTGGAAAAGCATTGGGAAACTGGTTCCCAATATTATCGGATACATCTTTAATTTTTTTCTGTGAAACCGAAAGATTTTTTTTTTTTTTTTTGAAATGAGAGGTTCTCATTGTGATTGCTCAAATTAAATAATTGTATATGTAACTTTGTTCAGTTATTTGTACTGTAATTAACGTTTTTACACACTAGAACTTTTGTAACTCTCCCTGGGTTTAGTTAAATGTAACAGCTGTATGCTACAGTACAATCTCATTATCTCAGATCACTTTGGGTTTGGGAGTGATCCGAGATATCACTTTTTCTGACCTGAGAGACCAAAAGTTGATAAAATCTACAATATGCATATTAGTAAATTAAAAAAATGTACTTATCACTTACTATGGTAATTGTCGTTGCACGAATAGTCCAGGACAAACCTAGACATCATCTTATATCCTTGAAGTGTATAAGTGGATGACGGGCATAAATAAAGGTGATATTAATAAGGTACTGAGGGTGTCGAACCAGGTAAGAACCAGAAATAATGGATTTAAATTGGATAAATTTAGATTTAGAAAGGACATAGGTAAGTACTGGTTTTCTAACAGAGTTGTGGATGCGTGGAACAATCTTCCCAGTTGGGTGATAGAGGCTAGGACCTTGGATAGCTTTAAGAAGAGATTGGACAAATATATAATCTAGGTGAAGTAGAGCTTGATCATACAGAATGTGAAAAAGACTTGGGAGTCATTGTAAGCAGAAACCTAAAGCCAAGACAGCAGTGCCTAAGTGTGCACAACAAGGCTAACAGATTATGTAGTTGGATTTATCTCAAAAAGTATAAGTAACAGAAGCCCAAAAGTTATTTTACAGCTCTATACTTCACTAGTGAGGCCACATTTAGATTGTGCTGCTCAGTTTTGGTCCCCTTACTACAGGATGGATATAGACTCATTAGAGAACATACAGAGAAGAATGACTAAAATTATTTACTGTGTAAGGAACCTCCCGTATGAAGATAGACTTAAAGCCTTAAATCTCCACTCTCTGGAGAGGCGTAGAACGAGGGGAGATATCATTGAAGTGTATAAGTGGATGACGGGCATAAACAAAGGAGATATTAATAAAGTACTGAGGGGTGTCGAACCAGGTAAGAACTAGAAATAATGGATTTTAGTTGGATAAATTTAGATTTAGAAAGAACATAGGTAAGTACTGGTTTTCTAACAGAGTTGTAGATGTGTGGAACAATCTTCCCAGTTGGGTGATTGAGGCTAGGGCCTTGGATAGCTTTAAGAAGAGATTGGACAAATATATGAGTGGGAGGGGCTGGGTTTGATTGGTGTCATTGGGTACGGAAGTTATTTCTTGGGTAGCTTTAGGTAGAGGTTGTTTTGATAAGGACCTGCCTCGCTTGGGCCAGTAGGCCTTCTGCAGTGTTCCTCCATTCTTATGTTCTTTCTTATGTAATGTTCTCTCCAAGTGTGGATTACTCATGATTTTTTTTCCTTTTTAACTAAAAATATAGGTCACAGTGAAAAGCGGAGAACACTAAATACGTATACAGTGGTCCCTCAATTATCGTCCTTAATCCATTCCTGGAAGTGGGACTATTATCAAAATAGACGATTTTCGAATCAATTTTCCCCATAAGAAATAATGTAAATCCAATTAATTCGTTCCAGACACCCAGAACTATCAACAATTTTTTTTTTTTACCTAAAAGATAGATTTACATGCACAAAAGAATGAACATTCAACATGACAGTTACCTTTATTGAAGGCTGTTGTTGATGAATGGAAGACGGAGGAAGAGAGTGGGAAGAGAGGTTATTGTTTGGAAGGGGAATCCCCCTCCATAAGGACTCGAGGTCACTTCAGGGGTCACTTACCTAGCATAAATATAGATTTACATGCAGAAAAAAATGCCAAATAAATGTAAAGCACTAATAAAATGTATAAATGAACATTGGTAATAGTGATAGTTGGTGAGTGGAACAGTCTGCCTAATAGGGTGATCGAAGTTAAAATATTGGGTAGTTTCAAATTTAAGTTGGATAAATACATGAGTGAGAGGGGTTGGATTTGAGTCGGAGTTGCACCTGAACTTATTACTTGGGTAGCATTTGTTCTGTTAGTGGGTTGGATTTGTGAAGGACCTGCCTAGTATGAGCCAGCAGGCCTGTTGCAGTGTTCCTACTTTCTTAAGTTCTTATTTAGCAAATCAAAATCGAGAACAACGTCCAGTATTGGGCCCCTACTTAAACAAGATGGGTCCTACACAGATGACAGCAAGGAAATGAGTGAGCTACTCAAGTCCCAATATGACTCAGTTTTTAGCAAGCCGCTAACCAGACTGAGAGTCGAAGATCAAAATGAATTTTTTATGAGAGAGCCACAAAATTTGATTAACACAAGCCTATCCGATGTTATCCTGACGCCAAATGACTTCGAACAGGCGATAAATGACATGCCCATGCACTCTGCCCCAGGGCCAGACTCATGGAACTCTGTGTTCATCAAGAACTGCAAGAAGCCCCTATCATGAGCCTTTTCCATCCTATGGAGAGGGAGCATGGACACGGGGGTCGTCCCTCAGTTACTAAAAACAACAGACATAGCCCCACTCCACAAAGGGGGCAGTAAAGCAACAGCAAAGAACTACAGACCAATAGCACTAACATCCCATATCATAAAAATCTTTGAAAGGGTCCTAAGAAGCAAGATCACCACCCATCTAGAAACCCATCAGTTACACAACCCAGGGCAACATGGGTTTAGAACAGGTCGCTCCTGTCTGTCTCAACTACTGGATCACTACGACAAGGTCCTAAATGCACTAGAAGACGAAAAGAATGCAGATGTAATATATACAGACTTTGCAAAAGCCTTCGACAAGTGTGACCATGGCGTAATAGCGCACAAAATGCGTGCTAAAGGAATAACAGGAAAAGTCGGTCGATGGATCTATAATTTCCTCACTAACAGAACACAGAGAGTAGTCGTCAACAGAGTAAAGTCCGAGGCAGCTACGGTGAAAAGCTCTGTTCCACAAGGCACAGTACTAGCTCCCATCTTGTTCCTCATCCTCATATCCGACATAGACAAGGATGTCAGCCACAGCACCGTGTCTTCCTTTGCAGATGACACCCGAATCTGCATGACAGTGTCTTCCATTGCAGACACTGCAAGGCTCCAGGCGGACATCAACCAAATTTTTCAGTGGGCTGCAGAAAACAATATGAAGTTCAACGATGAGAAATTTCAATTACTCAGATATGGTAAACATGAGGAAATTAAATCTTCATCAGAGTACAAAACAAATTCTGGCCACAAAATAGAGCGAAACACCAGCGTCAAAGACCTGGGAGTGATTATGTCGGAGGATCTCACCTTCAAGGACCATAACATTGTATCAATCGCATCTGCTAGAAAAATGACAGGATGGATAATGAGAACCTTCAAAACTAGGGAGGCCAAGCCCATGATGACACTCTTCAGGTCACTTGTTCTATCTAGGCTGGAATATTGCTGCACTCTAACAGCACCTTTCAAGGCAGGTGAAATTGCCGACCTAGAAAATGTACAGAGAACTTTCACGGCGCGCATAACGGAGATAAAACACCTCAATTACTGGGAGCGCTTGAGGTTTCTAAACCTGTATTCCCTGGAACGCAGGAGGGAGAGATACATGATTATATACTCCTGGAAAATCCTACAGGGACTAGTACCGAACTTGCACACGAAAATCACTCACTACGAAAGCAAAAGACTTGGCAGACGATGCACCATCCCCCCAATGAAAAGCAGGGGTGTCACTAGCACGTTAAGAGACCATACAATAAGTGTCAGGGGCCCGAGACTGTTCAACTGCCTCCCAGCACACATAAGGGGGATTACCAACAGACCCCTGGCAGTCTTCAAGCTGGCACTGGACAAGCACCTAAAGTCAGTTCCTGATCAGCCGGGCTGTGGCTCGTACGTTGGTTTGCGTGCAGCCAGCAGCAACAGCCTGGTTGATCAGGCACTGATCCACCAGGAGGCCTGGTCACAGACCGGGCTGCGGGGGCGTTGACCCCCGAAACTCTCTCCAGGTAAACTCCAGGTAAACACTTACCAGTAGGGTGATCGAGGCTAGGACCTTGGGTAGCTTTAAGAAGAGATTGGATAAATATATGAGTGGGAGGGGCTGAGTTTGATTTGTGTCATTGGGTACGGGAGTAAATTCTTGGGTAGCTTTGGGTAGAGGTCATTTTGATATGGACCTGCCTTGTATGGGCCAGTAGACCTGCAGTGTTCTTCCATTGTTATGTTCGTAGTGGGAAGGATTGTAAAGGACCTGCCTAGTATGGGCCAACAGCCCTACTGCAGTGTTCCTCCTTTCTCATGTTCTTATTGGAGACTTGTTTGTGTGAGGGAGGGATGGCAAGTTTGTTGGAGAATATGACACTAATATCAACTCTACGGCTTATTTATCTATCACAATTCAACAATATGACATAATAAACAATATTAATAACATAGAAACATGGAATATACTCTAGAATGAATAAAATAAGTCATTATGTATGTCACGAGAGGTGTTGTGTTGTGTTGTTGTTGTTGGGTATATAAGGGCCACTGAGAGTAAATTGTCCATAATGGTGGTGAAGCAGCAGCTGAGGCGGCGGTGTTTTCTGTAGCCCTATATAACTCCAACAACATTGGAGGAGTTGGTAGAATCACTAAAGAAGGAACCCTCTACCACCATCACTACCACCCTCTACCACCATCAGCCACTATCACAACTGCTTCCACTCTACCACCACCACTGCCTTTGCATTTTTCTACAAACTTTTTCATAAATTATATGTGTTTCTCACATTCTTTACCAAAGGGCTGGCACTAGAAGCTTTCTTTGGAGCCATGGTAGCTTACTTAGCACTTGCAAGCACTAAAACCAATGGAATATTATGAAATATTTCATAGGAGCAAGTGAGGGGACCATCGCTCACTGGTAAACAATGGCACACTGGCTGGGAAGGCAGGCCCAGGTAGCTCAGAGCGTGAGTACGCGTCCGGGACAAAGGACGATTAGCGAGTTAACGGACCATTTGCGAGCCAATGTTTAGACGAAATAACGGGACTATTTCCGAAATGGACGACTTTCATGCCGGACGATTATTGAGGGACCACTGTATACTCATTCTCTTAGAGAAGAAAATGAAGAGTCGTGTTAACCAAATATAGGCTTATAAAGACACTATACACAAAATACTTCCATTAAATTAAAATGCCATGTAAACATGGAATACACTGACAAGTGACTTATGTTGTCAGTGATTACAACCAACTGTTTGTCACACGTTTTTCTTTCCATTTTTATTTCTCTATTCTCTTTCTTATTAGCCACCAGCAGGCTGAAAAAAGGAAAAATTACATCTTGAGTAAACTTATATCCACTGTAAACAGCAGCTTTGGGCTTACTATCATATTTTCTGGCATATAAGGCATGCCTTTTTTCCCATAAAAGTCATGGAAAATCAGCTTGTGCCTTATATGCTCAAGGTCAGGATCAAGGGTAAGCTTTGGGTTACGCTTCAGCGTAAAGTAAGAGGGTCATTAGCTTTTGAATATACAGTCTCTCCTAACTTAATGATGGAGTTCCGTTCCTAAGACCACATCGGTAAATGAATTCATTGCTAAGCAAGGAGCATACTGTAATGGTAGTGGGTTTGTGTCAACCATCTTTGATATTGTTGTATATCACCTTTGCAACATTTATAACATTTTTAGTATATTTTTAAATGTTTATACAGTAGTGTACTGTATATTGTAATAAACAAAATAGAGGAAATTAGCTCTAATATACATTATTTAGGTATGAATACTGGTCAGAGAGCCCATCGTAAGTCCATGTCATCGGTAAACGATTATATCGCCAAGCTAGGAGAGGCTGTAATTACTGATTTACCATTATGATACTTCTGTCATGCACCTTATATGGCAGAAAATATGGACCATGGTTCAACTCCCCATCCATTCATCTGTTTATTCTTCATATCCTCTATGTTTTAATTTAGCCTAAATATGAAATAAAAGATTCAGGTTTACACATACATTGTCGTGGTCTGTGCCAGTACCTCTCTCATCCTTCACTGAGGTCTGGTCATGGACTGGGCTGCAGGGACATTGACCCCCAGAACACCCTCTAGGAACACCTTTCCAGGTATACACCTGCCATTTGCATCACTTGTTCCCAAGTATGATGGGAGTCTGGTATACAGGGAATAAACCATGCCACATGTGGGGTTAGAACCCATGATCAGAGAATCTCAAAACTCCAGACCGTCGCATTAGCCACTGGGCGACTGTCTGAAGTTTTGAGACACTCTGATTGTGGGTTCTAAGCCCGCCCATGGTACTGTTTGTTTGTAATCACATCATTACGATTTCATGAGTCAGCGATACAGGGAATATTTAACTTGTGCCTAGAGATGTGATGTTTGAAATAATAAAAATTTGGGATAAAAATGTCTGACATGTTGAGATTGTACTGCAGTTCCAAACATACACTTTGTTCATAATCTTTTGAATATGTGCATATGAGAGTTAAAATTTATGTGATGGAAAAGGAATTACCACTTCTGGGTACAATGATAATTTGTCTGCTGGAATTAGAATAATTAAGGTTCTAGTGTCTATCATAAGATCTCATTTTGTTTAATTATACTATACAGTTCATGACGTACTATGGTGCCTCTTTAAGTGTACATTAAGATAAATTTGGTGCTTCATATAGGCTCCATGGGCCATAAAAAAAATAAATGTTACATTATATTCTATACTATGGATATACATGTTGAGACTGACAATAGCTCTTAAAGTGTCAGAAGAACATAGTCACAATAACGTGACTGGAGCACTTCACAACACACCTTTAAAATGGAATTGAAACTAGACGTTTTAGCCCATCCAGGACCACCATCAAGTCACAACATTTTTTAAGACAAAATATATTTTTTTATACTGTATATCTGTTGATGCTAGATAAACCAGGTTGTGATGGGTATGTTGGGTAGTGGGTCACCAAGAGCAGCAGCGTGGGTGACCAGGCAAGAGCCAGAAAAGCCAGGCCCTTCACCAGGGTACAGGAGTAGAAAAACTAAAAACCAGTCACAAGTATATCACAGGTTCTGGGTATCGTTGCATCTGCAACCCGAGTAAAAGCTTCATATAATGAAAAAAAACATACCATGGGCGGGGATAGAACCCGCGATCAGAGAGTCACAAAACTCCAGACCATCGCGTTAGCCACTGGCCAGTGGCTAACGCGACGGTCTGGAGTTATGAGACTCTGATCGCGGGTTCTATCCCCGCCCATGGTATGGTTTGTTTGCAATCGTGTCATTATGATTTCATATAATGGTTCAGAAGGGACTGAGGTACTGTCCAGTTTCCTCCCCAATTTGTGGGTTATTAGTGAAGTGTTATAGTGTTAGTTTGATGTAGGATTTCTTTCAATAAAAGACAGTAGGTTATTTAAAACTGAACAGTAGGGAGAATGGTGTTACATTTAACAGCAGCACCATCATGAGTATCTGTCAGGTAATTGCAAATAATGAATTTGAGTGTATTATTAAATTATTGGCGAAGGTTATCTGACCAGCAGCCGGTTGCCCAAACATAACAGATAGTGAACAACCGCTATGCCATTCTGGAAGGTTTGTGTAACTTAATCACTAAACTGCTTACTATTGTGTGATGGTATAAACCTTGGTAATAGATACCAACAAATTGGTTTAGAAAGACACGTGATCAACAACAAGGACATGTTTAGTAGAAAACATTTTGGTCCTAGGACAAACATTTTATAATATGTTCTAGTGTTTGCTCATGTGTCTGTCTAAAATACTGTTTACTACATGGCTGCTGGCCAAATATATATTTAATTATTTGACCCCAAAAATGTGTTACTCACTGGGTCAATAAATCCTTTGTTATGGATAATCTTGGTATTGATGTCTCTGTCAATAAAAAATCTATTTTAATCTTTTTCTGTTCAGTATTATTGATGCCATTTTTATTTTTGTGCATCGTGCTTTTGTTTTCATATTATATTACCTGGAGTTTTTATTTGTTGAACATAAAGTTGATTTTTCTAAAAGATATTGTATAATGCAGATAGTGAACAATGATATTGAAATTAGCAGTGGAAAAGAAATCTCTCTTCCCCCCCCCCAACCCCAGATACATAACTAGTTGTGTAGAGGAAGGCGAGTTGCCATCAAACTTGGAAGTAAACGCACATGGCAGAGTGAACCTTTTTTATAGACGATGTTTTGCCCTGAATTTGGCTATATCAACTCGGTTGACTTGATAGGGCTTTATCAAATCTACTCAGTAAAAGCACTAGGGATTATCAGGTTTAATGACTTGATAATCAAGGTTATAAACTTGATAATCAAGTCTATAGACTTGATAATCAAGGCTATAGGCTTGATAATCCCTGTTTAAGACAAAACATCATCTAATTAATAGGCACGCACTGCTTTGTTCTGATAAACACAGTGAGATGTATTTTTGACAATGCCGTCATTAATGTGGCAGTCTGGTATGAGCCGCATGTGATCATTTTGTTATATGCATAGAAAATATTATTGGGTATTTGGATCCCTGCTCAAGGTTCCTAATTGCTGGTCACGACATTGTCATCTGTTCCTATAGCTGTTGTACATATACCCTTATTGTTGGTGAATGGATGTATGATTGATGGTGTGCTCTTAAAATAAACTGTCTAAGTTTCTTGTTAATAATAGTTTAGACAATAAATGTCCGGTGTGTATTTTGGTTTTCATTATACTTTCCTCAAGATATTTTCAAGTGTACCAAAACAGCAGCAGCAGCAACAATAACACTAATACAAATAATAATGTTGTGAATAAATAAATAACAAAAAGGCACAATACCGTGACTGGAACGATACACAAATAACCCGCACATAAAAGAGAGAAGCTTACGACGACGTTTCGGTCCGACTTGGACCATTGACAATGAATAATGACAGTGAATAATGTTGTGCTTTAACTCATTGAAGAATATACATATGTATATTTACTATGAATTTTCACAAAATGTTTATGGAAGAAGATATGTATGGTAAAGCCTATAGTATACATAACTTTTTGGCTATAATGTTGCTATCCTCAATCTTTACTCATTATCGACAAGGTTCATATTTATGAAAAGCCCATGACTGATGGATTAATTGAGGGGATCAGGTGGCTAATAATGGCACTTGTAACAATAGACAATTCAGTAACCATCACACTTTTTTCTGAATCATTTGACCCATTAGATTTTGTTTTGTATTTCTTAAGTCCTTTAAATTAAGCATTTACTGTATATACAGTGGACCCCCGTATAGCGACTTTAATCCGTGCAAGAGGGCTGATTGTTATGCGAAATGATCGGTATGCGAATGAATTTTCCCCATAAGAAATAATGGAAATCAAATTAATCCGTGCAAGACACCCAAAAGTATGAAAAAAAAAATTTTACCACATGAAATATACATTTTCCTACACACAAAGAGAAGGATACATGCACAATAGTAGAGTAGTACATGTACAATATATATTGTGCATGTACTACTCTACTAAATGAAGAATAAATGACACTTACCTTTATTGAAGATGCAGCAATGACTGATGAGACACTGTGTCCTGGGAGTGCCTTTTCCTCCTGAGTACTGTAGGTCCTGTTTGGCATTTTCTTCCAGAACAGGCCTTATCACACTGTGTATGCCACTACGATTCTTAAATCTCTCAAACCAACCTTTGCTGGCTTTAAATTCACCAATATGAGCACTAGTTCCAGGCATTTTTCCCTGTTCACCTGGGTGTTAGTCGACTGGTGTGGGTTGCATCCTGGGAGACAAGATTAAGGACCCCAATGGAAATAAGTTAGACAGTCTTCGATGACACTGACTTTTTTGGGTTATCCTGGGTGGCAAATCCTCTGGGGTTAAGTGTTTCTTGGTATTCTCAATAAGCCACACCAACAACGGTGCTACAGCAGCAGCAGCAGCAGCTGACAGTGATACAGCAGCAGCAGACGATGCTACAGCAGCAGCAGACGGTACTACAGCAGCAGCAGCAGCAGCTGACGGTGGTACAACAGCAGCAGCAGCTGACAGTGCTACAACAGCAGCAGATGATGCTACAGCAGCAGCAGACGATGCTACAGCAGCAGCAGACGGTACTACAGCAGCAGCAGCAGCTGACGGTGGTACAACAGCAGCAGCAGCTGTACCACCAATAGTAGCGATGGTTGATTGGGGTTTATTATACAACCTGGCCAGCTCGGAGACACGCACTCCACTTTCATACTTATCAATGATCTTTTTCTTCATCTCTATAGTAATTCTCACCCTTATTGCTGTAGGGTTGGCACTAGAAGCTTTCTTGGGGCCCATGGTCACTTATTTTCCAGAAAAAATCACCAAAAACACTGTAATAATACGAAATGTTCCGATTGCATGCTTGGATGTTACCGCGGAGACTGGCTGGTAAACAATGCCACCGGCGGCACATGTGAGGCTGGCTAAGGGCGCACATTGGACGCGTCTCGGACGAAGAGCGGTGAGCGGGTTTTTGGGCAGTATGCGAGGCAAAATTTTTGCGATAAAAGCGAGCGGTATGCGGATTGAACGGTATGCGGGGGTCCACTGTATATTTGTTAGTATTGGTGCTGATCTATGCTCTTTAACCCTTTCGGTGTCGGTCCCATAGTACTACGGCTTTGAAGCCAGGGTCAGTCTGTTAGTTCTACACCATGAGCTCAGCTCACTCAGATGAGCTGTGAGCAGTAAAGTTGGGCCTAGAGATGAGAGAATGGGTCTATGCAATAAGTGTGCACCATATAAAAAAGATCCTGCACTAAACAGTGCAAAATGGGGAAAAAATTGCAATGATGTTTTTGGTTTAAAATGGCGACTTTATGCTGTATTTTCGTATGGTTTTTGTGGGTGTATTCTCGTTTTCTTGGTCTCATTTGATAGAATGGAAAATATAATACAGAAATAGAGATGATTTTGATTGGTTTCAGGACCGAAAGTACCTTCAAATTGAACTCAAACTAGCGGAAATGTTTGATTTTTGCCGATATTCCATAGTACGCAGATGACGTCACTCATCTAATACAGTGGACCCCCGGTTTACGATATTATTTCATTCCAGAAGTATGTTCAGGTGCCAGTACTGAACGAATTTGTTCCCATAAGGAATATTGTGAATTAGATTAGTCCATTTCAGACCCCCAAACACACGTACAAACGCACTTACATAAATACACTTACATAATTGGTCGCATTGGGAGCTGATCGTAAAGCGGGGGTCCACTGTACATGTCCATCTGTCCAGTCTAATACACATTTAGGAATGCACTGACATTATCTATACAGTTATTACAATACTGCCCTAGTCTGCATAAATGGAATTTGTGTATAATACAGTGGAACCTCGATACTTGAACAATTCGGTATTCGATTGCTTGGTTGACCATTTGATCGGCACTCGACCAAATAAACACGACGTGCCAGAACTTTGCTGTAAACTATTTCGTGTTTCTTCACATTTTTTGGTGTTTTTTTTTTTTAAATTATTTGTATAAATAATGAGTGTGAAACATAAGCCTGTAATTGTTTTGCATGATGGTACAATTGCTGCTGTCTTTTTCTGTTGCAGGTATGGCTTGTTGCTACTTCTACTTACACTTAGGTCGCACTACACATGCATATACAAGCATACGTATATATATACTAACTCCTCTGGGTTTTCTTCTTCCTAGTTCTTGTTCTTGTTTATTTCTGCTTATCTCCATGAGGAAGTGGAACAGAATTCTTCCTCCGTAAGCTATGCATGTCGTAGGAGGCGACTAAATGCCGGGAGCAATGGGCTAGTAACCCCTTCTCTCGTATAAACTACTAAAAACACAGAAAAGAAAAACTTTATAAAATTGGGATGTTTGAATGTACGTGGATGTAGTGTGGATAAGAAAGAAGTGTTTGCTAATGTTATGAATGAAAAGAAGTTGGATGTCCTGGCCCTAAGCAAAAGAAAGCCGAAGAGGGTAGGGGAGTTTCAGTGGGGAGAAATAAATGGGATTAAGTCAGGAGTATCTGAGAGAGTTAGAGCTAAGGAAGGGTTAGCAAAAATGTTGAAGAATCAGTTATGGAGAGAGAAGAAGGAATATATATGTATAAATTCAAGGATTATGTGGATTAAAATAAGGGTTGGATGGGAAAAGTGTGTCATAATTGTGTATGCACTTGGAGAAGGGAGGAGTGTAGAGAGAGAGAGAGAGATTTTGGGAGGTGTTTAGCAAGTTTGTAGGAACTTTTGAGCAAAGTGAGAGAGTAATTGTGGTAGGGGACCTAAATGCTAAAGTAGGAGAAGCATTTAGAGAGGGTGTGGTAAGTAAGTTTGGAGTGCCAGGTGTAAATGATAATGGGGAGCATTTGATTGAACTTTGCATAGAAAGGGGTTTGGTTATAGGTAACACATTTTAAGAAAAAGAGGATAAATTAGTTTACAAGATATGATGTAGTGCGAAATGACAGTAGTTTGTTTGGACTATGTATTGGTAGATAAAAGACTGTTGGATAGACTTCAGGATGTACATGTTTATAGAGGGGCCACAGATATATCAGATCACATTTTAGTTGTAGCTACAGTGAGAGTAAAAGGTAGATGGGATAAAAGGAAAATGGAAGCAGCAAGTAAGAGAGAAGTGAAGGTTTATAAACTAGAGGAGGAGGCAGTTAGGGTAAGATATAAACAGCTGTTGGAGGACAGATGGGCTAGTGAGGGTATAGGCAATGGGGTCGAAGATGTATGGGGTAAGTTTAAGAATATAGTGCTAGAGTGTTCAGCAGAAATTTGTAGTTACAGGAAAGTTGGTATGGGAGGGAAGAAGAGCAATTGATGGAGTGATGTAAGAGAAAAATTTGGCATATGAGAGGTTTCTACAAAGTAGAAGTGATGTAAGGAGGGAGGAGTATATGGAGAGAAAAAGATCGATGAAGCAATGTGAAAAGAGAGCAAATGAGAGAGTGGGTGAGATGTTATCAACAAATTTTGTTGAAAATAAGAAAAAGTTTTGGAGTGAGATTAAGTTGAGAAAGCCTAGAGAAAGAATGGATTTGTTAGTTAAAAATAGGAGAGGAGAATTATTAAATGGGGAGTTAGAGGTATCGGGAAGATGGAGGGAATATTTTGAGGAATTGTTAAATGTTGATGAAGATAGGGAAGCTGTGATTTCGTGTATAGGGCAAGGAGGAATAACATCTTGTAGGAGTGAGGAAGAACCAGTTGTGTGTGGAGGAAGTGCCTGGGGCAGCGAGTAAAATGAAAGAGGGTAAAGCAGCTGGTATTGATGGGATAAAGATAAAAATGTTAAAAGTAGGTGGAGATATAGTTTTGGAGTGGTTAGTGTTTTTACTTAATAAATGTATGGAAGAGGGTAAGGTACCTAGGGATTGGCAGAGGGCATGCATAGTTTGTATAAAGGCAAAGGGGACAAAAGAGAGTGCAAAAATTATAGGGGATTAAGTTTGTTGAGTATTCCTGGTAAAGTGTATAGTAGAGTTATTATTGTAAGAATTATGAATAAGATGGAGATCAGGATAGCAGATGAACAAGGAGGCTTTAGGAAAGGTAGGGGGTGTGTGGACCAAGTGTTTACAGTGAAACATATATGTGAACAGTATTTAGATAATGGTAAAGAGGTTTTTTGTAACATTTATGGATTTGGAAAAGGCATATGATAGGGGGGGGGGGGGCAAAGTGGCAGATGTTGCAGATGTACGGAATAGGAGATAGGGTATTGAAAGCGGTGAAAAGTTTTTATGAGGATAATGATGTTCAGGTTAGAGTATGTAGGCAAGAGGGAGATTATTTCCAAGTAAAATTAGGCCTGAGAGAGGGATATGTGATGTCACCATGGTTGTTCAATATATTTATAGATGGAGTTGTAAGAGAAGTGAATGTTCGGGTGTTGACGAGGTGTGGGGTTAAAAGATAAAGAATCCAACACAAAGTGGGAGTTGTTACAGTTGCTCTTTGCTGATGACACTGTGCTTTTGGGAGATAATGAAGAGAAGCTGCAGAGGTTGGTTGATGAGTTTAGTAGGGTATGTAAAAGAAGGAAATTAAAAGTGAATATAGGAAAGAGTAAGGTGATGAGGATAAAAAAATTAGGTAACAAAAGATTGGATATCAGATTGGAGGGAGAGAGTATGGAGGAGGTGAATGTGTTCAGATATTTGGGAGTGGACATGTCAGCAGATGGGTCTGTGAAGGATGAGGTGAATCATAGAAGTGACGAAGGGAAAAAGGCAGGTAGTGCACCGAGGAGTCTGTGGAGACAAAGAACTTTATCCATGAAGGCAAAGAGGGGAATGTATGAGAGTATAGTTATACCAACACTCTTATATGGGTGTGAAACATGGGTGGTGAATGTTGCAACAAGAGAATGCTGGAGGCAGTGGAGGCATCATGTCTGAGGGCAATGTTTGGTGTGAATATAATGCAGAGAATCCGTAGTTTGGAGATTGGGAGGAGGTGTGGGATTGCCAAAACTATTATCCAGAGGGCTGAGGAAGGGTTATTGAGATGGTTTGGACATGTAAAGAGGATGGAAGGCAATAGAATGACTTTGAGAGTGTATAAATCTGTAGTGGAGGGAAAGTGAGGTAGGGGTCGGCCTAGGAAATGTTGGAGGGAGGGGGTAAAGGAGGTTTTGTGTGCGAGGGACTTTGTCTTCCAGCAAGCGTGTTAGATAGGAGCAAATGGAGACAAATGGTTTTTTCGTATGGTAATTATGATGGTATTCTAGTTTTCTTGGTTTCATTTTATAGAATGGAAGACATATTACAGAAATTGAGACGATTTTGATTGGTTTTACAATGAAAAGTACCTTGAAATTGAGCTCAAAGTAGAAATCTTCGATTTTTGCCAAAGTTCAAAAGTAAACAAATCATGCTACACGTCCAATACACGTCAACTGGTGATTCTAATGTTCTTTCACAAGTGCGCTGATATTATTTATACCATTTCTACACTAATGTAGTCTGCATAACAGTAAATCTTCTATTTTTTGTGAGAATAAAAATTCAAAGTGGAAAGCAAAAGAATGTAAGAGGGGCCTGGGGACGTGACTAATGAACAGAGGAAATGTTATTTTAGTGCCAGGAATGTATTTCTTGTTTATTCTGGACCCTATTTGGAAATTGGCATCTTTTGAAATTTGTGTGAAATTGGCAAAATTGCTAAATTCTGAGCACTGTATTGGATAGTTGAAATCGGTAAATGGGTGGTTTCTTGTACTCATTCGATAGAAGAAATGGAGTTCTAGGGAAATAGTTATGATTTTTGTCGACTAGTATACTGGAATTGGCCGAATATAGGGATCAAAGTGGGCAAAATCGCCAATGCGTAAACATCATCGAGACCACTAACTTCGCGAGAGCATAATTCCGTAAGTTTTCCATCAGATTTCATACTTTTGGTGTCATTCTGATTGCGAAAAGATTCTCTATCTTTTCATAAGAAAAAATATTTTTTTTTTTTTTTTTTTTGAAATTTGGGCAACCCTGAG
Source organism: Cherax quadricarinatus (assembly GCF_038502225.1). NCBI lineage: Eukaryota > Metazoa > Arthropoda > Malacostraca > Decapoda > Parastacidae > Cherax > Cherax quadricarinatus. Next base: position 7,905,893 of record NC_091385.1, read on the forward strand.
AACAAGTCTGGGAGAGGGCCTGGCGACCCTGAAAGGGTTAAATCTTCTGTGCTCCCCTAAAGTGTGGAAGGGGGGGGGGGCTTGATGCTGAAAGGTTCCTGATCCAAGAAATTGGAGTTATGTCTCACCCTGGATCAAACCTGAATGATTCCCCATGAGTGTGAGGATTTCCTCTGATTATAATGCTGCACAGTGATCCTACATTTATTGACCATTTCCCACATTAAGTACCTTTACCTTTGACGAGTTTTGAGAGTTTTTCTACTTCTGGAGCCCAGCCACTCTCAAACCTTACAATAACATTTATCCAACCTAATTTTAAAGCAAACCAAAGGGATTGTCTAAGAGGGGCATCATGTGATTGTCACCTGACTGACTGTAGTGGTGCCTTGAGCGAGACCATCTTAGTCAGGAGCAATATGGTTATCACATGACTGCTGCTGTTGGTGCTCTCAGCATGACCATCTTGGTCAGCAATGAAGGTTATCATGTAGTTGTCACATAGTCACCCATGGTAATGCTCTTGCATAAATAACTCGCATATAGGAGACTGAAACTTATGATGATGTTTTGGTCTGACTTGTGACTTGTTAATGAAAATGTTTATTTCCTCGCAAAGCTTACAATGTGTGGTTTACATGTTACAAAATATTAATTACAAAGAAAGCCACTAGCATGCCTAGGCATTTCAGGCAGACTAATCCTAATTCTTACTGACTATTCTATATTGACACAGGTAATGGTCCAAGTCAGACTGAAACATCATAACTTTGTTTCACATGTGCGAGTTATTTGTGTATTGTTTCAGTCACAGTACTGTATTTTTATTCTTCATAATACGATTAGTAACCAGCAGCGGACTATACCTGTGGTGGAGTGCAGAATTTGATTAATCACATTTGCTGGGAGTTTTCAGTTATTGTAATCAGTGTCTGAAGGACTAATTTGAGATACCAGGGTTCCAATGAAATAAAAATTTATTTCCACATGGTACATCATTTCTAAGTTAAACACTTACCAGTTATCAAGGTTGAACCTATATATGGGTATAAATATTCACCTTTCCTTCACTTTGTGTATATTCCTTGTTACGTCAAGCCATGTTTCTATTGGTATTTCGGTATATATTATATATAATCGCAATGTGCAAATACTATTGTTTCTGAAACATGTTGAGGATCCTAATGGAGTTTAATACATCTGTCACATGTCTGGAACACATCTACAGCATACAATGAGGGGCACCTGCAGTTTGTATAAATTGTCGTATTGCATTTTTAACATATTCTTAGTTACAGGTACTGTATGAATGTCCCTTGTGTGCCGTTGACGTGTTCCTGGTACTTGGTTAGGTTAGGTAAAGTTTGTCAGGAAACAAGACAAATGTTTTCTTAGTCATATGTTGACCTGCAGCTGGAGCTTTTAGTCATCTGACCAAGGCCTTTCACTGGCTTACCCCTTCACCCCTTTAATAATTATGGTTATGATTATAACCATTAAGTCACATCTGTAAGTACATAAACACTTACAGCAAGAATCTTCAATGTTTTTCAAACCATACCACTAACACATGGTAATCAAACATCATGTATACAGAAAGACCAGCAAAAATAAGACATGACATAACTGGTAATCCTTATGAAGTTACAGAGACCTGTATGCAGTATATACAGGTTCAGTCAATAAAATCAACTCATCACCTAACTCTTCATTATAGGGATCCTGAGGGTTTTCTGTATTTATTTGTGGCATAGTGTCATTAAGTTGAGCATAAACAAAGTTGTTGTTTGTTAAGGGTAACATTGGTGGTGGTAAGGATTTGGTCACTAATATTAGTCAGACTCTGTAATGTTTGCATCATGAAGGAAGTTTGCTAGATCATTTTCATTTGTAATATAGTACACACGGCCTACATTTGTTCTTCTTACTAGAATTTGTCCATCACGTACAAAGCACTGGTGAATTTTATCATTATTCTCACGTTTCAGTTTTCTCACTCTGTACAGGAGGTTCTGTTGTTTTCTTGTGAGACTCATTTATGTATATACCTTTTTTTGCTTTAATAGATGAAATTATTAGATCTTTTTTCCTGTCTTGTGTGTGAAATCTGAGCATAACACTTTTTCTAATTTGGTTCCCTAGTAACCGCGATTCTTTTATTTCCGACACTGGTACATTAACATGTAGGTGGTTGTGTATGATCTTTAGAGTTGTATCTTTGCAGTTGGAATGGTTTAATTCACTGGGAAAGAGTGGACTGTTAATTACTACTGCATCAGATAACTTGTCTTGCTCTGCCTTTTCATCTTGGTTAGCAAAATAATTGTTCAATTGGGTATCCATGTTTATTTTCCAGTCCTTGATGGCATCATCAATCTTCGTGTTTACGGAAGTTATTTGATCTGTGTGGCTTAACAATTACACTTAACAAGTTGATACTTGTTAAGTATTACACTTAACAAGTTAAATGGACAGATAGTCACTATGATATAATATTGATTTGGGAGTAAGATCTGACCTGTAATATGTAAGAAGTTGAGCAAATTAACCCGTAAATGGTTCAAGCAGATCTACGTTCATATGCGTAGTGCTCCAAAAGTAGATTACATTTTTTTTGCATATTTTCAAATATAACAAAAAAAAAGTAGATGAAAGTTTTTTACACGTTTTCAGATGTAAAAAAAAAAAAAAAAGATTACTTTTTTTACATATTTTCAAATGTTGAAAAAAGTGTATATGCGTTTGGACCGTTTACGGGTTAATTGCACTATAAAAAGTAAAAAAAAAAAAATATATGAGGTAGTTGGTACTAGCTAGTAAATGATAGTTTTGGGAATTGCACAATAATGTAATTGAAATATACACTAATTGAACACACAATATAAAGGAGACTAAAATAAGTAGTGGTATACAAAATTAAAAGGACAGGTAGCAACCATGAATAACATTAATTTAGGAGTAAGAGTTGACTTGCAACACAAAATTATGAGCAATTAATAGCAATTAAAAAGAAGTAAAAAGTATTTGAGGCAGCTGGTATTAGCTAGTAAAAAAGATAAAAATGCACAGTAATGTAATAGTAACGTACACTATATGCACCACATGTATATGTGTGTTAAGGGCACTTTTTTAATCTGTTACAGAAATGTCAGCTTTTCTAAGGAAGGTAGAGAAGTCATGTTCATTTGAGATGGTATATTGTTGTGCTGTGGATGTTTTCCTAACTAGTATTTTCCCATCTCGAGTGAAACACTGATGTATTTTGTTTTCCTGTTTAAGTTTTCTCAACATGAACAAAAGGTTTTGACGTTTTCTTGTTAGACACTCGTTGATGTACACTCCATTTTTCATTGTAATTGCTGATTTAATTAGGTCCTTTCTTCTATTATATGAATGAAGTCTGATCATAATACTGTGTCTACTACCTTGTTTTCCTAGCAAACGTGTTTCTTTGATTTCATTGTTTTGCAGGATAACTTTTACATGGTCCTCTATTATCCTGATAGCAGTTTCTTTGCACTGCGCTTGGGTTATGTCACTAGGAATGTGAGGACTGTTTTTTATAATTGCATTGGATAACTTACCTTGTTCAGTTTTGTTGTCTTGGAAATCAAGGTATTCATTCAGTCGAGTGTGCATGTTCTGATTCCAGTCCTTGATTGCTTCTTCAACCTTCATATTTAGGGTTGTTATTTGCTCAGTGTGACTGGCTATAGCTGTTTTCAGAGTATTTTCTGTGTCAGCACTTTCCGATGTAATCTTCTCTTCAAGGTTTTGGATCTTGTTCTCGAGGTTGGTTATCTTGGATTCTCGTCGTGCAAGTGTTGCTTTAATATCTTTGATTTTGTTTTCTAGAGTGACGATGTAGTCCCTGATATTGTCAGGAATAATCATACCTGAGTTATCATGAGTGAATCCTTTGAAGGGAGTGGAGTTGGAGGGGGAGTCAGCCGTGTTTGTTGTTGTTGTTCCCTGGGTGGTGGTGGTGAGGGGGGTTGTTGTTCCCTGGGTGGTGGTGGTGAGGGAGGAGGTTGTTGTTCCCAGAGTGGTGGTGGTCGTGAGGCAGGTTGTTGTTCCCAGGGTGGTGGTGGTGGTGAGGGGGGTTGTTGTTGTTCCCTGGGTGGTGGTGGTGAGGGGGGTTGATGATTCACTGGCGTCCTGCTGGTTAGACATGTTGAGTTGTAGAGTCCTTGGTGTTATTCTTTTGTTATTGCTGTTGTTTCTTCTGTGATTTCCTTTCATAGTATCACTAAAGTAGGTACTGTGAAGCTATGGAGGAGACAGCTTGATTTCCCTGAGCTTGGGTTAAGTGATCGTCTGGCAGCGGAGGCGGTGTTTGGGTTAGCAGGGCTATCTTCCTTAGATCTCCCATTTTGTCAAGATTTGGGTTACATTCTTAGTATTCCTGGGTCATTTTGTGGTCTATGTGGGTTCATGTAGTTGTACCTTCAATTAGGCCATCACAGGCTTTGATGAGCGATGGTTTCTTGAAGAATAAGAGCTGGTAGGATGCCGCTGCTGCCGCTTCAAACAGATCTGATCAGTTTGTGACTTAAGAGTCCTCTGAGTGGGAGAAACATCAGTAAAGGATCACACGTGCTGCAGTTCTCTCTCTCTGTCCGTAGTAGTAATAATAGTGGTAGTAATAACGTTAAAAGTAGTGGCATTCTACGGTTGGAAAACACTTGGCGCACCATATACTTTTATTATGGACGCTGTTTTGCTCCAGGTAGAGCTTTATCAGGCAGATAAATAAGACATATGTGCAACAGTTTATCATCAGCAAATATGGAAAACACTTGCATCTTACACGTCTTTTTGTGGGTATCATATATCATTAATATAATAAAAATAAAATAGTCCTTATTTCTTCAAGTGCGTGATAAAATGTATACAGACCATAGCTGACATTAGTGACGTACTACAGCCTCTCCTCACTTAGTGACGTACTCGTTTACCGACGACTTGGACTTACGACGGGCTCTGACCAATATGCATACCAACTTTAGATATTTTATTAATGGCACCTTTGCACCATTTATAACGTGTATATTGTAATAAACAGAATAGAGGAAATCAGCTCTAACATACATTATTTAAATGGATGTTAGAGCTGATTTCCTCTATGCTGTTTATTACAATATACAGTACACTACTGTATAAACATTTAAAAATATAACAGAAATGTTATAAATGGTGCAAAGGTGACATTAAAAAAGTATCTGAAGATGGCTGACACAAAACCACTACCAGTATAGTATACTCCTCGCTTAATGACCAATTTGTTTACTGACCTACTCTTAGGAGCGGAACTGTGGTTGTGTAAGCTAACACCCAGGTACCTATTTACTGCTAGGCGAACAGGGACAGCAAGTGTAGAGTGACTAACATCCAGGTACCTATTTAATGCTAGGTGAACATGGACAGCAGGTGTCTTAAGGAAAAGTGTCCTAATGTTTCCACCTGTACCAGGGATCTAACCATGAACCTCAGTGTGTGAGCTGAGTGTGTTACCAACTTTATCAGGCCAGAGTGAAAGGTTGTCTATAATGAAGGTTTAGTCTGTATTAATTGTCTTCCATTCTTGTTAGGGGCATTAAATACCACAACATTTTTACATTTATTTGGGAACATTCTGTCCCATTGTTATTTTGTTCCGTTGAACAAAACATTTTTGCAAATTTTTGAAAAGTTTCAGCTTCATCTATGTAGTTTATCAAGTAAAAGTAAATGTTTAGTTTAAAAAAAATTATTGAAATCACAGTAAAAATTTCAGTTACTACTACAAGTAGAAATACATACATGGTAGTAAATGAAAATTTAATGTTACGGTAGGAAGATGAAATGGCAGCTGGTTGGTTCTCTTATAAAGCTTCTCTATATAGTACAATGTCTCGTACTGCACTTTTTAATTACATTTATTCCATAAATTAAATAGAGCATGGAAAGGACCTCATGGTATGTGCTCTTCAGTTTTTCTCTGCTCCTTTTCAGTCGCTTTTATGAAAAATTCCGCTATACAGGAGTGTCCAGACTACCACTATAAAGCAAAAAATAGTCTTTTTTCACTTTAAATTGCATATAAAAGCATAACATGTTTACATGTTATTATGCTTATACATGTTATCATGTTATACTTTCATCCTTAGCTTGTAGTTAGTGGTGAATATATTTTAGGTAGGTAGCCTGAATAAATGAAGAATGGGTATAACTGCTGATAAACACTGTATTAGCAAAATGCTGTAAAACGAGGCCCTCTTGTATATGAGAACTTTATAATTTATAGAAAGTTGAATGCATGTACAAGATGCCATTGTTTTGCTGCATATCATTTTATGTAGAGAAAATTATAAAAAGTTGATGCAGTTTTATAATGGTTACATGTTGCACTCTGTTCTGCCTCTGGTTTTTGCTTGCATAGGTCTCCTGATTGTACATGATCACATGTCATTTTTGCCACTTTTATGACACGAGGTAGGCCTCCTAAATCAATTTGAGAATATACAGTTAATAGGCAGGATCAATATTGAGAACAATTGGAACATTTTAAGCCTAGGGACAGTCTGTGTACTCAACATTTGATACATCCTAATGCTTGTTAGCAATATCTGCTACACAAATACAAATAATTTATTTCTTTTCTGCAATATAGGATAATGTAGTTTATATATAATAAAATATTGTTCGGCACAAAAGAAAGCCACTAGCATGCGGTGCATTTTGGGCAGACTAATCCTAATTCTACATAGGGTAGTGTTAGTTGCCATAATAGGCTTAAGGAAAAATAACATAGGTAGCGGTACACTTACATGGGTGTAGAGCATGCCAGTAGCTGACTAACAATGTAGCTGACGAGTGTTTCTTATTGCAGGGCGCGCCTGTGTGGGGGAGTTGGGCAGCTGGGGGCGGCGCGCCCTGCCTAGTCCCCCTCAGGTAGTGGGCAGTATGGGGGGCATGGTGGGTGCCTGGGAGAGGCCCATCATAGGCCGGGGGGACGGAGTAAGGGGCGGGTGTGAGCCTGCTGCGTCTGCTAGTGGTGGGGGATTAGGGATGCTGCTGGATCTTCTGGGTCGTGGGGATGAGCAGATCCCGCTTGATGGCATGGCTGCCGTGGCAACACCCACTGGGGGTCGTCTTTGTCCCGTATGTGGCAGATACATCAGTAACCCAAGTAATCTAAGGAAACACATGCACAGAGCACATGGAACTCGTACTTACTCCTGTCCAGCTTGCCACAAAGTCTATCGTGTGGCGTGTGATCTTCGACGTCATGCCCTGGCTGCTCATAACATAAGAATGGAGGCATACCACCCTGGAAGTGGCACGTCACCACCCTACTTATCACAACAGATAGTATCTAGAAATATACCTAGTTGTTCAGATAGACTTAGTTCAGAAGGAGAGGGTCAGCCATCTTCGGAGTCGCTACTGATCCGTATAGGTAGCCCGGACCAAGCCCCAGTGTACACAACACCTAGTAATCCTTCCCTGGGACCAATGTCAACAGGCATCCCACCCCACCTTGCGCCCTATGCTAATAGTAGTGAGAAGGAAATTAGCACAACATGCAGCATGCCACCAAAACATGCCTCTGCAACCCTCACCAAAAAAGGATCCATCGGCTTGAATTACGCCACGGAACACCTTCACACTCCTCTCACTGACACACGACCTGCTGCTCGGGTCTAGTGCCTCAAAATTCACTCATGTCTAGTGTTTCTACTATATTTTATTTAATATTTTGTTTACATTGAAATATAAGTTTTATGTGAGGGAGCTTTGCCCTCTAATGACATAGTACAGTATACATGGAAATAAAAAAAATCCACTCGGAGACATAAGAGAAATAAAGAGGAGGGGGGTGGGGGGCTATTTATTTGAACCTCCAACTGAGGTCTTCTTCAGAAGAAGGGGAACTCAGTTTGAGGTCAGACAACATATACAGCCCCTGTTTAGTTCTTGTTTATGTCTCTTAGTGGGTTTCTCATTTACTAGTCTCCATTACACTTCATGCATAACATAGTTCATTTTTATATTGAAGCTTCATTAGTACCTTCGTTTTGTTTAAATTTCTGTTATTACACAGTCTTTATTAACTTTATTAATGTCTCCTTTCATTCCACCTCCATCTATTTATGTTGAATTTAATCATTACACTGAAGCTTCAGATCTTGAATTTTCATGTGACTTTTTTAGAAAAATAAGTCACAATATTGTAGCTGGAACAACTTACGAGAATCACATTTTTTATGAGGAAAGTTTAGTCAAGGTTTTGGCTAGTAATGGTCATAATGAGCCATGTTGTGGCTTATTAATAGTCCAGGATTAATATTAATGTTTCCTCTCAGAAATGTGCTTTAGTTGTCACTTATCTAGTCTGCTTTGTTCCCCTTATATTTATGTAATTCCTTGTTTCTTCATTTATTATTATTATATGGTAACTTATAATTTTCATTGTGATAATTGTCCTAATTTTCTTTTGTTTTAATCAATTTCAAAAGAGTATCCAGCTTTATTATTATTATTTCTTAAATTTTACTGTATATGTTTGAGTATTTTTGTATGTATTATTCTGTATAAGTTTGACTAATATACACAATCAATTCCATTTACTTCAGTTTTAAGTATTTTGTATAGATATACATACCCTTTTAATTACAAGTGCATTTCAGTTACTTTCTCATCCTTTTCACTCTGAATTTTGTTTTGTATATTGTCAGATAAATCACAGGAGCATTAATATACATTTAGTTTGTCATTCTCTCTCTTGTTCTCTCTCATTCATTTTCACTTTCCAAAGTAGATTAAAGATTATTGAGGTCCGAAATCAGTAATTTAGTGCAGTCATTGAGGCAGGACCAGGAGCTGAGTCTCAAATGCTCTCTCACACACACACACACACACACACACACACACACACACACACACACACACACACACACACACACACACAGACACAGACACGCATGCACGCACGGCAAAACCAAAAGCTAGAGCTCACAACCTCACATATTTGGTCAGGTAAAAAACTGGCAATTACATAAACATGTTTACTTCTGGTAATACTCAAATAATTCGCCGCACTTAGGAGACTCGAAACTTATGACAATGTTTAGGTCCATCTTAGACCATTAACAGGTTGAGGTGAAACGTCATCATAAGTTTGTCTCATAAGACCAAGTTATTTGTATATTTTTCCAGCCATGGTATTGTGACTTTTTTATTGTTTACGTACAATAACATCGAAGCACTAAATATCTCCATTTAATGGACTTGGAAAATACAGGTGACTTGAGGCTTGACCAGGGAGCCTGTCTATAAATGTTGCTAGGAAATATATATATGTACACCACACAAGTAATACTGTTGACGGGGTCATTTGTTTCCGACATGTTGGACAGAATCCGCCATTTACACACTTGTCCACTGTTATGATCACGACAGAAAATATCACTGTTATCAGGCACAATAAGCATTGCCGATTTTTGCCTCCCCATCTGTTATGTTGTCGTCCCTTATTACTTTGATAGTAAGGGTCTCACTACGTGTTCTAGTGTGGGGTAGCTTTTACATAAAGGACTTATATGTCTAGGGTAATACTTACATACATGATTGATCATCCTCGGTCTCTGAAATCCTGTCACCAGCCCTCTTCATAGGTTATTTAAACTACCTCTATAAAAAAATATAGCTGTATTCTAAATAGATATGTACAGAATATACAATTGCAGCACTCACATATTCAAAACATAGGCTTGCACACCCCTTAGCTGCTCTTCACAGACAGTCCACATGGTGGATCTGGACAAATTGTCTTTCTTTCTTCTGGACTAATCTCTGGGCTAACCAGTGTTTTGACACACTTTAGTCACCCTCAGTATGGTGGCCACAACTTAAGTTATAAAACCCACCCTGGGGCACACATAATGCCCCAAAAAAATAGAAAGAAGGACCCAGAGGTCCTGCCAGCTTCAAGTCAACAAAAAAAAAGAGAAGGGGAGAGGGAGGAGCCTAGCTAAGCTCCTCCCACACCCACCATAAAACAAAAGACTGTTGCCAAGCACAATTCTCTAGTTACCACACCTTATTTACTTTTACAAAAAGAAATACAACTTTATAAACTACTTAATTAAATTGTGTGTGTGTGTGTCTATAGTATAACCTATTATATTGAGAAAAACAGGCTTGACTCAGCTGCCTTACAGCCATAAGACTGATCTGTCCTTATGATATTTAGGCTGAGTCCCCATCAGTTCAATATAATTAGGTATTCCAGAGTAACTGTTACTTATAAATACTTGTTGGGTCCTATAGCCCCATAACACCTTCCCCTCTAGTAATTGGTCAAATCCTTGTGTTTACTATTTGATGTGATGGATACACATTTGAAGTGTGAAAGAGGTACCTCATGGATGTGAAAGTGATGTTAACAATGAAACACTTGTTGACAATGAAACACATTTGTTGACATTAAAACACACATGTTAACATTAAAACACACATGTTAACATTAAAACACACATGTTAACAATGAAACATGCTTGTTGACAATAAAACACTTGTTGCAGTAAAACACTTGTTGACAATAAAACACTTGTTGCAATAAAACACTTGTTGACAATAAAACACTTGTTGCAATAAAACACTTGTTGACAAAATACACTTGTTGACATTAAAACACACTTGTTGACATTAAAACATACTGAAGAGATATGGATTTACTGTGCTGTTGAAATTTAACCCTTTGAGGGTCCGTCCCATAGTTCTACGGCTTTGAAGCCAGGGTCCAAGCCGTAGTTTTACGCCATGAGCTCAGCTCACTCAGATAAGCTGTGAGTGGTAAATTTGGGCCTAGATATGAGAGAATGAATCTTTGTGGTAAGTATGCACCATATAAAACAAATCCTGCAGCATGCAGTGCATAATGAGAAAAAACTGCGACTGTGTTTTCAGATTAAAACAGCGACTTTGCGGTGTATTTTCATATGGTTTTTACATTTGTAGTCACTGCCTCTTGGTCTCATTTAATAGAATGGAAGATATATTACAGAAATAGAGATTATTTTGATTAGTTTTAGTACTGGAAATAGTTCGAAATTGAGCTCAAATAGTGGAAATGTTCGATTTTTGCCGATGTTCAAGAGTAAACAAATTGTGTCATGCGTCCAATACATGTCAACTAGTGGGTCTAATATACGTTCACAAATGCGCTGATAATATTTATACAATTATTACAATATTGCGTAACAGTAAATCTTGTATATTTTGGTGACTAAAACTTCTTTATGTGAATAAAACGTCAAAATGGAGCTCATCTGTGAAGCCTGGAAATGTAGCTAATAAACAAAGGAAATGTTATTTTAGTGCGAGGAATGCCTGCATTGTTTATTCTGGACCCTATTTTGAAGTTGGAATACAGCCTCTCCTCGCGTATCGACATATTCATTTACCGACGCCTCAGACTTACGATGGACTCTCTGACCAGTATGCATGCCTAAATAATGTATATTTGAGCTGATTTTCTCTATTCTGCTTCAAATTTAAAAATTCAAATTCAGATTTATTTATTTATTTGCAAGTAGTACATTGCAGTGCAACCCATTATTGTAAATAATGGGTTGCAGTGAAAAGAGAGCCTCTATTATGCCTAGGCATTTTGGGCGTACTTAATGTAATAGCTTACTGACTATTTATTTTATTATTTATTTTATTATCACACCGGCCGATTCCCACCAAGGCAGGGTGGCCCGAAAAAGAAAAACTTTCACCATCATTCACTCCATCACTGTCTTGCCAGAAGGGTGCTTTACACTACAGTTTTTAAACTGCAACATTAACACCCCTCCTTCAGAGTGCAGGCACTGTACTTCCCATCTCCAGGACTCAAGTCCGGCCTGCCGGTTTCCCTGAATCCCTTCATAAATGTTACTTTGCTCACACTCCAACAGCACGTCAAGTATTAAAAACCATTTGTCTCCATTCACTCCTATCAAACACGCTCACGCATGCCTGCTGGAAGTCCAAGCCCCTCGCACACAAAACCTCCTTTACCCCCTCCCTCCAACCCTTCCTAGGCCGACCCCTACCCCGCCTTCCTTCCACTACAGACTGATACACTCTTGAAGTCATTCTGTTTCGCTCCATTCTCTCTACATGTCCGAACCACCTCAACAACCCTTCCTCAGCCCTCTGGACAACAGTTTTGGTAATCCCGCACCTCCTCCTAACTTCCAAACTACGAATTCTCTGCATTATATTCACACCACACATTGCCCTCAGACATGACATCTCCACTGCCTCCAGCCTTCTCCTCGCTGCAACATTCATCACCCACGCTTCACACCCATATAAGAGCGTTGGTAAAACTATACTCTCATACATTCCCCTCTTTGCCTCCAAGGACAAAGTTCTTTGTCTCCACAGACTCCTAAGTGCACCACTCACTCTTTTTCCCTCATCAATTCTATGATTCACCTCATCTTTCATAGACCCATCCGCTGACACGTCCACTCCCAAATATCTGAATACGTTCACCTCCTCCATACTCTCTCCCTCCAATCTGATATTCAATCTTTCATCACCTAATCTTTTTGTTATCCTCATAACCTTACTCTTTCCTGTATTCACCTTTAATTTTCTTCTTTTGCACACCCTACCAAATTCATCCACCAATCTCTGCAACTTCTCTTCAGAATCTCCCAAGAGCACAGTGTCATCAGCAAAGAGCAGCTGTGACAACTCCCACTTTGTGTGTGATTCTTTATCTTTTAACTCCACGCCTCTTGCCAAGACCCTCGCATTTACTTCTCTTACAACCCCATCTATAAATATATTAAACAACCACGGTGACATCACACATCCTTGTCTAAGGCCTACTTTTACTGGGAAAAAATTTCCCTCTTTCCTACATACTCTAACTTGAGCCTCACTATCCTCGTAAAAACTCTTCACTGCTTTCAGTAACCTACCTCCTACACCATACACTTGCAACATCTGCCACATTGCCCCCCTATCCACCCTGTCATACGCCTTTTCCAAATCCATAAATGCCACAAAGACCTCTTTAGCCTTATCTAAATACTGTTCACTTATATGTTTCACTGTAAACACCTGGTCCACACACCCCCTACCTTTCCTAAAGCCTCCTTGTTCATCTGCTATCCTATTCTCCGTCTTACTCTTAATTCTTTCAATTATAACTCTACCATACACTTTACCAGGTACACTCAACAGACTTATCCCCCTATAATTTTTGCACTCTCTTTTATCCCCTTTGCCTTTATACAAAGGAACTATGCATGCTCTCTGCCAATCCCTAGGTACCTTACCCTCTTCCATACATTTATTAAATAATTGCACCAACCACTCCAAAACTATATCCCCACCTGCTTTTAACATTTCTATCTTTATCCCATCAATCCCGGCTGCCTTACCCCCTTTCATTTTACCTACTGCCTCACGAACTTCCCCCACACTCACAACTGGCTCTTCCTCACTCCTACAAGATGTTATTCCTCCTTGCCCTATACACGAAATCACAGCTTCCCTATCTTCATCAACATTTAACAATTCCTCAAAATATTCCTTCCATCTTCCCAATACCTCTAACTCTCCATTTAATAACTCTCCTCTCCTATTTTTAACTGACAAATCCATTTGTTCTCTAGGCTTTCTTAACTTGTTAATCTCACTCCAAAACTTTTTCTTATTTTCAACAAAATTTGTTGATAACATCTCACCCACTCTCTCATTTGCTCTCTTTTTACATTGCTTCACCACTCTCTTAACTTCTCTCTTTTTCTCCATATACTCTTCCCTCCTTGCATCACTTCTACTTTGTAAAAACTTCTCATATGCTAACTTTTTCTCCCTTACTACTCTCTTTACATCATCATTCCACCAATCGCTCCTCTTCCCTCCTGCACCCACTTTCCTGTAACCACAAACTTCTGCTGAACACTCTAACACTACATTTTTAAACCTACCCCATACCTCTTCGACCCCATTGCCTATGCTCTCATTAGCCCATCTATCCTCCAATAGCTGTTTATATCTTACCCTAACTGCCTCCTCTTTTAGTTTATAAACCTTCACCTCTCTCTTCCCTGATGCTTCTATTCTCCTTGTATCCCATCTACCTTTTACTCTCAGTGTAGCTACAACTAGAAAGTGATCTGATATATCTGTGGCCCCTCTATAAACATGTACATCCTGAAGTCTACTCAACAGTCTTTTATCTACCAATACATAATCCAACAAACTACTGTCATTTCGCCCTACATCATATCGTGTATACTTATTTATCCTCTTTTTCTTAAAATATGTATTACCTATAACTAAACCCCTTTCTATACAAAGTTCAATCAAAGGGCTCCCATTATCATTTACACCTGGCACCCCAAACTTACCTACCACACCCTCTCTAAAAGTTTCTCCTACTTTAGCATTCAAGTCCCCTACCACAATTACTCTCTCACTTGGTTCAAAGGCTCCTATACATTCACTTAACATCTCCCAAAATCTCTCTCTCTCCTCTGCATTCCTCTCTTCTCCAGGTGCATACACACTTATTATGACCCACTTCTCGCATCCAACCTTTACTTTAATCCACATAATTCTTGAATTTACACATTCATATTCTCTTTTCTCCTTCCATAACTGATCATTTAACATTACTGCTACCCCTTCCTTTGCTCTAACTCTCTCAGATACTCCAGATTTAATCCCATTTATTTCCCCCCACTGACTACTTAACACTAAAGAAATGATTACAATATACAGTACACTGCTGTATAAACATTTAAATATATACCAGAAATACTATAAATGGTGCAAAGGTGAGATTAAACCAATATCTAAGATAGTTGACACAATCCCACTACCATTATAGTACTCTCCTCACTTAGCGATGAATTCGTTTAATGATGTGGTCTTAGGAACGGAACTCCGTCATTAAGTGTGGAGAGGCTGTATTTTGAACTTTGTGTGAAATTGGCCAAATTACCAATTTCTGATCACTTTGTTGGGTAGTTGAAATAGACAATTGGGCAATTTCTTGTGCTCAGTCAATAAAATAGATGATACTAGCGAAATAGCTTAAGAATTTGGTCGACTGGAATAGTGTAATTAGCCTTAAATAGGAGTCAAAGTGGGTAAAATTACTGATGCATAAATAGCGCTGATGCAGTAAAATTTGCGATAGTGTAATTTCATCAGTTTTCCATCAAATTTCGTACTTGTTGTTTTATTACCTTCAGAAACAAATTCTCTTACCATTTCGTTAGAAAAAATAACAAAAAATTTATTTTTTGAAAATTCTTGGACTCTGTTGGCAAAGGCGTAGAACTACGGCTTGGACCCTCAAAGGTATTTGTACTCTGGAGGAGGGAAGTACAGTACCTGTACTCTGGAGGAGGGAAGTACAGTACCTGTACTCTGGAGGAGGAAAAGTACAGTACCTGTACTCTGGAGGAGGAAAAGTACAGTACCTGTACTTTGGAGGAGGGAAGTACAGTACCTGTACTCTGGAGGAGGAAAAGTACAATACCTGTACTCTGGAGGAGGGAAGTACAGTACCTGTACTCAGGAGGAAAAGTACAGTACCTGTACTCTGGAGGAGGAAAAGTACAATACCTGTACTCTGGAGGAGGGAAGTACAGTACCTGTACTCTGGAGAAGGGAAGTACAGTACCTGTACTCTGGAGAAGGGAAGTACAGTACCTGTACTCTGGAGGAGGGAAGTACAGTACCTGTACTCTGGAGAAGGGAAGTACAGTACCTGTACTCTGGAGAAGGGAAGTACAGTACCTGTACTCTGGAGGAGGGGTGGGAATATTACACACCTGCCAGTATTACACCTTTACATCTGGTATCAAAGATACCTGGCTCTTTGCTATCTTTCATAGCCTTGAGGAACTCTATAAATCTAATCATGAATAGTGCTTCATGATGCTCTAAACCAGTATGGATCATTCAACATTAAGAGTGGTTGCAGAGGTTTAATCCTATAGTCTATTACACCAGTGTGGATCATTCAACACAAGGAGTGGTAGTAAAGGTTCGGTCCTACGTCTACTGAACCCACGTAGGCTATTCAGTGTAAGGATTGGTGGAATCTTGATCCTCCATTGCTATTTATTATACTGTCTGTGATCAGTCAGGCTGTTGGTGATATACGTCAGGTAAATCAAGAAGACAGAATAAGGGTAAATTCTCAATTTAACAAACTGACGGGTAGAGCAGGTGACTGATAATGGCAGTTATGGTGGCTAGAGACATGATTGTTTTGTCATGAGAGTAAAAATAAACTTTATTTCCTTCTGCAGTATTATAAAGTGTAGTTTACATGTAATAAAAGATTGCTAAGCACAGAAGAAAGCTACCAGCAGTGCATTTCAGGTAGCAATAATGAACAGTTGTATGATCAACAACCACAAATCAAGTGCACGTAGGAGACTGAACCTTATGAAGACATTTCAGCCCGACTTGGACCTTTAACTTGTGACACTTCAATCGTGGTATTGTGCCTTTTATTCTTTATAATAAGTAGATTTTGACAAGTTGTTGACAACCCCATCTCTAAATAATTTAAACAATTATGGTGTATTCATACATTCCTGTCATAGGTCTACTGTTATTGAAAAATGCTCTTCATTTCTCCTACATAACCTAACCTGAGCCTCGTGGATTATGTCCTGCAATTCCGACTTTTGTTAAATCAAGAGTTTACTGTATAGCAAAAATCAGAACTTGGAAATCATCTACATAGAAATATAAAAGTTGGAAGAGGTTGAAAATATGCAGAGAAAAGCAGATAATAATGCAACAAGACAGGAAAAGAGGATATATTTAATGAATTAAGTCTTTTAACCCTTTGACTGTCGCAACCCCCAATCCTGAGGTGTCTCCTGGTGTTGCAAAATTTAAAAAAAAAAATTATTTTTTCTTTTGAAGTGATAGAGAATCTTTTCCCGATTGTAATGACACCAAAAAAAACGAAATTTGATGGAAAACTGACGGAATTATACTCTCGCGAATTTAGCGACCTCGGCGCTGTTTACAAATCGGCGATTTCGCCCACTTTGAGCCCTATTTTCAGCTAATTCCATTGTTTCAGTCGCCCAAACTCATAGCTAGTTCTTTAGAACTCCATTTTTTCTATCGATTGAGTACAAGAAACTGCCCATTTACCGATTTCAACTACCTAATAATGTGGTCAGAAATTTGCAATTTGGCCAATTTCACAAAAACTAAAAAATATGACAATTTCAAAATAAGGTCCAGAATGAACAATGCAGACATTCTTGGCTCTAAAATAACATTTTCTTTGTTCATCAGTCATGTCTCCAGGCCCCTCTGATATTACTCTTGCTTTCTATTTTGAATTTTTATTCAAACAAAAAATAGAAGACTTACTATTATGCAGACTACTGCAATACTGTAATAATTGTATAAATAACATCAATCCATTCATGACTGCATATTAGAATGGCTAGTTGGACATTTATTGGACAATGGCATTTGTTTACTTTTGAACATTGGCAAAAATCGAACATTTCCCCTACTTTGAGCTCCATTTCTAGGTTCTTTTTATAGTAAAATCAATCAAAATCACCTCTATTTCTATAATATGTTTTCCATTCTATCAAATGAGACCAAGAAAACGAGAATACAATCATAAATACTATACGAAAATAGACCACAAAGTCGGCATTTTAATTAAAAAAAACGGTCGTAGTTTTTTTTTTCTCATTATGCACTGCGTGCTCCAGGATTTTTTTTATATGGTGCACACTGACCACACAGACCCATTCTCTCACATGTAGGCCTACCAGCTTTCTCCTGCTTGATTTGAAGCCGCTAGAATTTATGAGTATATATACGTCGAACACGGTACCTCGTAAGACGTGTATATATACGGCCGCGACAGTCAAAGGGTTAAATGCAGTAGGCTGAATTAATTTTCATAAATACAGTAGTGGACTGCCAGAAAATTATTAAAGAGGACAGTAAATGATTCAGTTACTTGGAGTTATATCCAAATAAAGTAAATATTTTTTAACATTCTGGCCACCTCCCATCGAGGTAGGATGACCCTTAAAAGAAACACTTTCACCACCATTCACACTATCACTGTCTTGCCAGAGGTGCACAGGTACGACTGATCCCAAACCTCTCCTTTAAAGTGTAGGTACTGTACTTCCCACCTGCTGTACATATATGTTTAATTAGTGAAGTCAGATTGTCACAAACACATCATAGGTACAAATGTTACACACACGAGCATGTACACTCTTACAGAGAGAGTGAATGTGTGTGTGTGTGAGTGTGTGAGTGTGTGTGTGTGTGTGTGTGTGTGTGTGTGTGTGTGTGTGTGTGTGTGTGTGTGTGTGTGTGTGTGTGTGTGTGTGTGTGTGTGTGTGTTAGTTAGTTACCATTTTGTCCTAGGCACATGTCGATTAGACACTAGGCCTGTTGTGTGTGTAGGTGTGTGTGTAGGTGTGTGTGTGTAGGTGTGTGTATGTAGGTGTGTGTGTGTAGGTGTGTGTGTGTAGGTGTGTGTGTGTAGGTGTGTGTGTGTAGGTGTGTGTGTGTAGGTGTGTGTGTAGGTGTGTGTGTAGGTGTGTGTGTGTGTGTGTGTGTGTGTGTGTGTGTGTGTGTGTGTGTGTGTGTGTGTGTGTGTGTGTGTGTGTGTGTGTGAGAGTGTGTGTGTATGCATGTGTGTGAGAGTGTGAGTGAGAGTGAGTGAGTGAGTGAGTGCAGGTAGGTCAAGAATGAGAGAGAGAGAGGGGGGGGGGGTTAGATTACAGAAAAGGAAAGGGTGATGGACACTTTAACATTCATCTTCAAATCACTCAGGCTTGTATTTTACCACTTGTGTCCTGTTGTGTAACATTACAGAGGATCACTACAGTAGGCCTATAGGCCCATGCTAGGCAGGTCCTTCATGTAGCAATGTAATCAACACACATTAACTTATTCTAGTGGTGGTTTCTTGAGGAAAAATATAAGTTATGCAAAGTTCAGTAAAGTCACAGTACCCTAGCTGAAGCAATTCACTGTACCATGGCTGAAACAAGTCACAGTACCCTAGCTGAAGCAATTCACTGTACCATGGCTGAAACAAGTCACAGTACCATGGCTGAAGCAATTCACTGTACCATGGCTGAAGCAAGTCACAGTACCATGGCTGAAGCAAGTCACAGTACCATGGCCAAAACAATTCACTACTAACAAACACTTTTGAGAGGAAATCTTTGATGACGTCTTGGTGGAGAGAAATGGTATAAAATATTGACATTTTGGAAACAAGTGCAGTGTAACGAGATTCCATTTTGACAACGTTTTGCCTATGTAGCAGTTTTTTTTTTTAATTTACTGAGTGGGTGAAACATTGTCAGTAAAGAGTCGCATTACACACTGCATTTGTGTGTTTGTTTTGAATGGGCTCATATTTCCTGCTAGACCAAAACCATGTCACAACCTGACTTAATAATGGAGTAAGTTGTACCAAATTGTCTGAAAGTTTTCCAGAGTGGAGATTATTTGTGAATCAATGTGGTTTTAAACTCGAGTCCTAGTGAATGCCGGTGAATAAATAGAAGAATCGATGGGGACTTGAACCATGCTTCTGGCCTGCCAGATGCCAGGTATACCTGGAGGGGGTTTCGGGGGGTCAACGCCCCTGCAGCCCGGTCCATGACCAGGCCTCGCGATGGTTCAAATCCTCATTCATTCTTCTATTTATTTAATGCTTTATTATTAACTCAGCATTATGATAGAAATGTGCTAAAAATTAACTGGTATTTTATTTTCTCGTACAGTTTTTTTTAAGCATTGATATTAAGGATGTTATAACTGGTCCAAACACAAAATAAAGTTAGTCAGTACCTAATGTAAGGCATGAAGCACATTTAGCTCTTAAGAAACTGCTTTCACATCCAAAGATATTTTTTAAGTAGTATAATTATAAATGAAAATATTAGTCATGGGTAATAATATGAAATTTAAGGAGCACTGCAGGAATTTATTCTGGGTGTCTGCAGGACGAGTACCTCACACAACCATGTAAATGGATGTTAATTACAAGTGCTCTTTGACTTACAGTGGCTTGATGTATGGAATTTCAACTACAATGGTGCAAAAGCAATTACTTTGGAAATGAAACTTAAGATAAATACCCAGCATGATGGCAACTAGTCTCTAACTTGTATTCATTTATTAACTTTTCAGTACTGGTATTTAGTTATAGTAATTATTTATTGACTTATTTAGTGACAGCAGTTATTTATTTACTTCTGTATTTAGCATAATTCTGTAAGTTTTCCATCAGATTTCATACTTTTGGTGTCATTATGATCGGGAAAAGATTCTCTATATTTTCATAAGAAAAAAGTAATTTTTTTTTTTTTTTTGAAATTTAGGGGACCCTGAGAACAAGTCTCTGAGAGGGCCTGTGGACCCTGAAAGGGTTAAGCAAAATTAAGGGTTATTTTTGGGCCAGGGTAAATTGTGGAAACTGGATCCACAGACATGGCAGTCCTACTGTATAGTGACTCGTTCTTGGTAACAGCCATAGCAGTTCTTATATCAGCAGTTATAACAGTGATTATTGCAATGGTTATTGCAACAGTTATGGCAGTCATGACTCACAAAATTACACACTGCCATGGAGTTTTGGAACTCACTCCCCGTAGGTTCAAATCCCCACTCGTTCCATGCTTTGGTCGTTTTCATCATGAAACTAATGAAAATCACCACTACAGTGGACCCCCGGTTAACGAACTTTTTTCATTCCAGAAGTATGTTCAGGTGCCAGTACTGACCGAATTTTTTCCCATAAGGAATATTGTGAAGTAGATTAGTCCATTTCAGACCCCCAGACATACACGTACAAACGCACTTACATAAATACACTTACATAATTGGTCGCATTTGGAGGTGATCGTTAAGTGGGGGTCCACTGTATTTCTGTAATATGTTTTCCATTCTATCAAATGAGACATTGAAATTGAGAATACAACCATAAATATTATATGAAAATACACCTCAAAGTTGGCATTTTAATCCAAAAACACAGTCGGAGTTTTTTTTTTCTCATTATGCACTGCGTGCTGCAGGATTTTTTTTTATACAGCACACACTAATCACACAGAGCCATTTTCTCACATGTGGGCCTACCAGCTTTCTCCTGCTTGATTTGAAGCCACTAGAATTATTGAGTATACAGTGGACCCCCGGTTAACGATATTTTTTCACTCCATAAGTATGTTCAGGTGCCAGTACTGACCGAATTTATTCCCATAAGGAATATTGAGAAGTAGATTAGTCCATTTCAGACCCTAAAACATACACGTACAAACGCACTTACATAAATACACTTACATAATTGGTCGCATTCGGAGGTAATCGTTATGCGGGGGTCCACTGTATATACATCCGAAACACTGGCTCGTAAGACGTATATATACAGCCAAAACAGTCAAAGGGTTAAGTAGTGGCTGTCATCACCCAGGTCTGGAGATCGAATCCCCAGCCAGAAAAGAACAGTATTCCATTAAAACATTCTTTTTTTATGAAACTTGGAGCCTTAGGGTCCCTGCCCTCACACCTGGGTAACTGCCCTGTTCTCATATGATTGGCCACTGTGTTAAGAGAGATGTTAAGGTACATGGAACCTTGTTGCTAGTCACCCAAGTGACAATGTTTTCTACAATGTGCATAAAGGCACCAGTGGGTGCAAATCCATGGCTTCATGGCCTAATTTCGATATCATACGTAGCACTGTCTTACTAAATGTAAAAAGAGAAAGACTTTACATTTCTTTATTTTTGGGTTACCCTGCCTTGGTGGGAGACAGCCATTGTATTAAAAAGAAAACTTAGCGCTGTATGAACCTTATGGGTTTAGTGCGTGAGTGCTAACCCATAATGATAACATTTATGTTAGTAATAATAATAATAATAATGAAATTGTACTTACTATGTGTATTTATTAATCTACTGATAACATAAGGGACCCCTTGTGAATTAGAGTCATTCTTTCCTTGACTCAGATCTGATTACTTCCCATTCCCAAGGCAAAAATATGACCTCTGTGGGTTTAGTGCTCTCCATGAATAAACAGATACCAGTTGCTCCTCACCCTGATGGCCCAGGGTTGGTTCCTGCAGTGCTCCTTTATTTTCAAATGTATATTCTCTTCCAAAGATTAATTTTTTATTACTGTATGGTTTAAGGTGTCATTTTGTATTTTCCAAAGGTAATATTCATGTTAAGTTTTCTTTATATCTCTTAGCAAGATAATAGTTAATGGTTTATACTCTCCAATGACTTCTTTTAAGTACTAGTTGGTGCTTATAAAGCTCCTCTTATAGTGTTTTTTTTTTTTTTGTAGATGCATTTGAAAATTTTCATTCAAAATTGAAATACACATTAAAATTTTTTATTTTTTTATACAGTACATTCACTGGTAATGTAAGTTACTTGTAATAAAATATTGTTTGGCACAAATGGAATGCATTTCAGGTAAACTAATCTTAGTGCTTAAAGACTTTCTAAGAACGAGACAGATTGTTAAATAGGAGTTAATAAATGTTAGGGATTTTTCAGGGATTTTTCACATATAGTTTGATTTTGGATGCACTAAAGCTATGCCTCAATTAGTGTGAATAATGAATGTTGTGGAGTGGTCGCATTATTCAAATTATATACAGTAAGACCTCGACTTACGAACGCACTGAGAATCTTGTGTATTGTGTATAGTATCATTATTATATTATTGTGCGTATATTATATTGTTATACGCAATGAAGAAGGTCCTCAACATGTTTGTAAGTTGAAGACTTTTTGTATTATGAATATTGTGGGCAGTATTATACACAATATTATACACAATATTATGCACAGTATTATACACAGTACAGAAGGTCCTCAGCTTGTTTGTAAGTCGAGGACTTATTGTATAATTTTTGTGCATGATTTGAAAAGATAGGGGAAAATAGCATTAATTAATTTTGCAAATAAATTGAAATTCGTATACTATTCAATCTCACACTGATTGAGACCTGGCTGTATCTCGATCACATTTACGATAGATCGCACTGTGTGGAGGAGCTTTATAGGAGAGCTTACTGTCCTATCCAAAGACTTCTTTTATGTACCACCATACAGTTGAACCTCAGTTTTCGTCTTTAATTCGTTCCAGAGAGTCTGATGGAAAATGAATTCGACAAAAACTGGAACAATATTTCCCATAAGAAATAATGTAAATCCAATTAATCCGTTCCAGACACCCAAAAATATTAACAAAAAAAATACATTTTATAGAGAATAACTATAGTTTTACATACAGAAAAAAATGAGAAATAAATATAAAGCACTAACGAAATGGATAAATGAACATTTATATCACTAACCTTTATTGAAGACTCTTGTTGGCGTATGGAAGACGGCGAGGAGGGGAGAGGGATAAGAGGTTATCTCTACCACCATCATTACCACCTTCTACAACCATCACTACCACCCTCTACCATTGTCACTACCACCCTCTACCACCATCACTACCACCCTCTACCACCATTACTACCACCCTCTACAACCCTCTGCCACCATTGAATTCTCTCGTGTTTCTCGCCTTCTTTATCAAAGGGCTGGCACTCGAAACTTTCTTTGGCCCCATGGTGGTTTATTTAGCACTCACACTCGATAAACAGGTACAAAAAAACAATGGATTATTGTGAAATGTTTCGTATGAATGCGCAGGGTAATGTTCACTCGACGAGAAACAAAGCCAGACTGACTCAGAATGCATGTGTGGGATGCCTTGTGTGGGTATGGGCAAATGGACACCTTCGGTACGGTGGACAAAAACCCGAGTTGATTAACGAAAACTGGGACAGTTTTTTGATGAAAAAAAAGCCGTCGAAAACCTAATTCAACGAAAACCGAGGTTCCTCTGTATTCCAAAGATATCAATTTTCTGGTCATTTTATTTTAGAGTTGATAGGATTTTCCAATGGTTATGGAATATTTTTTCTACCTAGAGTCAAGCTTGTGGAAACATAGTTTTGTATGTGATGTCTGTGAACATCTTTTCTAATGCTAGGATGGTGATGGTTTTTGGATACCTTAAGATAAAAGTGCGTGAAGACGAGACACAAGTTGTAGCGCAAAAAAGATAAATAGGTTTATTTTATTAAAATACAGTGAGGTTACACTGAATTGTTGTTACAATTTGTATGGTTACCAGTTGGTCAGTGTCAAGGTAACATTGTACAATAAATCATCCATATAATGGACTAATAAGAGAGAGCAGGTGGCTAGTAATAACAGCCATGGTGGATAGGGGTTGTTTTACCGTGATAGTAACAGCAACCATCTGTTGTGAATACAGTGGACTTTGACAGATGTTTCCAAATTGACTGACCCAGTGGATTTTGCTCTTTATTTCCAAAGTCCATTATGTGGAAGGTTTACTGTGTTGCATATTCTAAGGCATGCATCCAACAAACTACGAATGTAGTCCATGTAGCAGAACAAACCTTGTTGTTAGAGAATGTTTGACTGTAAATAGAACAGCAGCTATGTCAGTGAAGTACAGTATGCAGTCTGTAGGATTGTATTAACCCTTAAACTGTCCAAACAAATTTACATTCACATGTGTAGTGCTCCAAAAGTAGATTACATTTTTTTACACATTTTCAAATATAACAAAAAAAAAAGTAGATCAAAGTTTTTTTTACACGTTTTCAAATGTAAAAAAAAGAAAGGAAGATCTACGTTTTTTTACATACTTCCAAATGTTGAAAAAACGTAGATCTACGTTTAGACAGTTTAAGGGTTAAGATGCTTTATCAACCAGAGACTTTATCGATTGATAAAGACCCCGGTGGACAGAACGTTATCTCAGTAAAATGCCATAAACCGCATATTTTGTCTGAGTGACTTATTTGTTGGTATGTGATTCCACTGATATATTGGGCAGAAGAATTGGTAAAGCCCTACTTAGGGTCAAGATATTGTATAATAAAAATAAGACTCGCCGTATTACAAGGGTTTTGTGTGTGTTTCACTATGTAGAGCTGTACTTGATAAAATTCTGTAGAGTGAAATGTGATGTGATAAATCTCTACACAGAGTGAAACAAGACTATAAAGCTTTACACAGAGTGAATCATGGCATGATAAAGTTCTATACAGAGTGAAACATGATTTGTAAAGCTCCAAACAGAGGGAAACATGGTTTGGTACAGTTCTATACAGTGAAACATGATTTGATAAAGTTTTGCATAGTGAAACATGATTTGATAAAGTTCTACATAGTGAAACATGGTTGATAAAGTTCTACACAGAGTGAAACACTGTCCCCAAGGAAAGCTTGTACTGCAGCCTGTGTCTTCAACTTTAGTATGTGGGTTCAGATGTCACCAGCATGTTATTGTTTATATACTTTGTAAATACTCTAATAAAGTTTCCACTTTAATTTATAATAACAGAGTTTTATAACTTTAATTTCCTTTATGGTACGAGTTTATAGTGGGGCGTACTCTTGTTGTTTACAGTGTAAGTGTGTGTGGTTTTTAGTGGCGTACTCATGTTGTTTACAGTGTAAGTGTGTGTGGTTTTTAGTGGCGTACTCTTGTTGTTTACAGTGTAAGTGTGTGTGGTTTTTAGTGGCGTACTCTTGTTGTTTACAGTGTAAGTGTGTATGGTTTTTAGTGGCGTACTCTTGCCGTTTACAGTGTAAGTGTGTGTGGTTTTTAGGGGTTGGTGTTAAATAATGAGGGGTGCCCTGTATCACATGCAGCATTATTGACCTTACCTTTTTTTACAAAATTTTTACACGATTCAGTATTGGGTCATATACAGGAGCTTACTTTACTATCTAGTATCGAAACATTTCTCTAGGCTTAGGTTGAGGTCTATGAACACCATAGTCTTCAGCCTCCAGGATGCTGGGTAAATTTTCTAGACTTGTTTTGGGGATAAAATAGCATCTTTGATGATACCATAAAATATGGTACCTTTGATGAGTTTTGAGGGTTTTTCTACTCGCAGAGCCTGGCCCAAGGCCAGGCTCATTTAGTCGCAAAATCATAGTAACACTATTTCAAACAAAACACAGAACTGGTGGGGCTCAAACACCAGCCTGTGAGTTTTAGGACTTGCCTGTCATGGGTTTGAACCCCATCTGTTATATCATTTGTGTACATTGTTCACCTCAGTCTATTTAGAAACACCATGCACTTACAAGGCCCAAAACATGTGGAGCACTATATGGGAAGTGGTAAATGATTTAAATTTTGTATATGTACATTACTGTACATTACTGGTAGAATAAAAAAAAAATTAAAAGATACAATACTGTAACTGGAAAAATACACAAATAACCTGCACATAGGAGACTGAAACTGTGACTACGTTTTGGTCCTACTTGGTGACTAGGCCAAGTCAGGCCTTAAGTTTCTTTCACCAATGTGTGGGTTATTTGTGTACAGGAGGGCCCTGCTTATACAGGAGGTTAGGTTCTGAGCTACTGTAGGGCCCCACTTATACAGCAAGTTAGGTTCTGAGCTACTGTAGGGCCCCACTTATACAGCAAGTTAGGTTCTGAGCTACTGTAGGGCCCCACTTATACAGCAAGTTAGGTTCTGAGCTACTGTAGGGCCCCACTTATACAGCAAGTTAGGTTCTGAGCTACTGTAGGGCCCCACTTATACAGCAAGTTAGGTTCTGAGCTACTGTAGGGCCCCACTTATACAGCAAGTTAGGTTCTGAGCTACTGTAGGGCCCCACTTATACAGCAAGTTAGGTTCTGAGCTACTGTAGGGCCCCACTTATACAGCAAGTTAGGTTCTGAGCTACTGTAGGGCCCCACTTATACAGCAAGTTAGGTTCTGAGCTACTGTAGGGCCCCACTTATACAGCAAGTTAGGTTCTGAGCTACTGTAGGGCCCCACTTATACAGCAAGTTAGGCTCTGGACTACTACTGTAAAAAAGATCACTGTAAAGTGAAACACAGCCTTTTTTTCACTTTCAGATGCACATAAAAACCTTATGACATGTTTATACAGTGGATACACAAATAACCCGCACATAAAAGAGAGAAGCTTACGACTTTGTCAATGGTCCAAGTCGGACCGAAACGTCGTCGTAAGCTTCTCTCTTTTATGTGCAGGTTATTTGTGTATCGTTCCAGTCACGGTATTGTGCCTTTTTGTTATTTATACAGTGGAACCTCTACTTAAGAGTTTAATCCGTTCCGTCACCTTGCTTGCATCTCAATTTTCTCATTTGTTGAGTCAGTTTTCCTCATTTAAATTAACTGAAATGGAATTAATCCGTTCCAGTAGAATTCCAGGCACGACAAAATACAGTGGACCCCCCGGTTAACGATATTTTTTCATTCCAGAAGTATGTTCAGGTGCCAGTACTGACCGAATTTGTTCCCATAAGGAATATTGTGAAGTAGATTAGTCCATTTCAGACCCCCAAACATACACGTACAAACGCACTTACATAAATACACTTACATAATTGGTTGCATTGGGAGGTGATCGTTAAGCGGGGGTCCACTGTACTTTAATATTTCCCTAATGTCAACTCTGTGGCTTATTTATCTATTAAAATTCATCTAATATGACATAATAAACAATATAAATAACATAGAAACCTGAAGTACAGTGGACCCCCGACATTCGATATTAATCCGTTTCTGAGAGCCATCGAATGTCAAAAATATCCAAAGTCGAATTAATTTTCCCCATAAGAAATAATGGAAATCAAATTAATCCGTGCAAGACACCCAAAAGTATGAAAAAAAAAATTTACCACATGAAATATTAAGTTTAATGCAATAGAATAATTACAATAACAATAGATTAATAACAATAGAATAATTGACACTTACCTTTAATGAAGATCTGGTGATGATTGATGGGATGGGAGGAGGGGAGAGTGTGGATGGTGTTAGTGTTTAGAAGGGGAATCCCCTTCCATTAGGACTTGAACTGGCAACCTCACCATGCCTTACCACACTGTGTATGCCACTACGATTCTTAAATCTTTCAAACCAACCTTTGCTGGCCTTAAATTCACTCACATCACCACTAGTTGCAGGCAATTTCTTTACCAAATCATCATGCACTCCGACACACGCACTCCACTTTTGTACTTCGCAATTATCTCTTTCTTCATTTCAGTAGTCATTAGCACCTTTTTTCACAAAGGGTTGGCACTAGAAGCTTTCTTGGGGCCCATGGTTACTTATTTTGCGCGCACACTGGCTGGCTTGTAAACACTGGCACACACGGTGCAGTTCAGGCCACGCATGGACACGTCTCGTACGAATCGTATCAAATATCGGGTTTTCCATCAAATGTCAAGGTGAAATTTTTGCATTAAAATGCATCATATGTCGGATTTATCGAATGTCGATGCCATCGAATGTCAGGGATCCACTGTATTATTGTTATAGTACATTATTATTATTATACATTTATTAATACAGTGGACCCTCGACCAGCGATATTAATCCGTTCCTGAGAGCTCATCGTTAGTCAGAATTATCGTTAGTCAAGTTAATTTTCCCCATAAGAAATAATGGAAATCAAATTAATCCGTGCAAGACACCCAAAAGTATTGAAAAAAAAATTTTTACCACATGAAATATTTATTTTAATACACACAAACTGTAGATTACATGCACAGTTACATGACACTTACCTTTATTGAAGATCTGATGATGATTGATGGGATGGGAGGAGGGGAGAGGTGTTAGTGTTTAGAAGGGGAATCCCCTTCCATTAGCACTTGAGGCAGCAAGTCTTTTTCTGGGGTTACTTCCCTTGTTCTTTTAATGCCACTAGGACCAGCTTCAGAGTCACTGGACTTCTGTCGCACAACATATCTGTCCATAGAGGCCTGTACCTCTCGTTCCTTTATGACTTTCCTAAAGTGGTTCACAACAGTGTCAGTGTAATAGTCACCAGCACGGCTTGCAGTAGCTGTGTCAGGGTGATTTTCATCAAAAAAGGTTTGCACTTCAAGCCACTTTGCACACATTTCCTTTATCTTAGAAGTAGGCAACTTCTTCAATTTCTCTATCCCCTCCTCCGAAGCAGTGTCCTCAGGTGTGCCCTCTTGCTGTTGAAGATGATCTAGCAGCTCATCAGTGGTTAGTTCTTCACTGTCCTCCACCACCAACTCTTCCACATCCTCCCCACTAACCTCCAACCCCAAGGACTTCCCCAATGCCACAATGGATTCCTCAACTGGCATAGGATTCTCAGGGTTAGCCTGAAACCCTTCAAAATCCCTTTTGTCTACACATTCTGGCCAAAGTTTTTTCCAAGCAGAGTTCAAGGTCCTCTTAGTCACTTCCTCCCAAGCCTTACCTATAATGTTTACACAATTGAGGATGGTAAAATGATCTTTCCAAAACTGTCTTAGAGTCAGTTGAGTTTCTGAGGTCACTACAAAGCACCTTTCAAACATAGCTTTTGTGTACAGTTTCTTGAAGTTGGAAATAACCTGCTGGTCCATGGGCTGCAGGAGAGGAGTGGTATTAGGAGGCAAAAACTTCACCTTAATGAAGCTCATGTCCCCATAAAGTCGCTCTGCCAAGTCTGAAGGATGACCAGGAGCATTGTCTAATACCAGGAGGCACTTAAGGTCTAATTTCTTTTCAATTAGGTAATTTTTCACATTGGGGGCAAATGCATGATGTAACCAGTCATAGAAAAAGTCCCTAGTGACCCATGCCTTACTGTTTGCCCTCCACAGCACACACAAATTAGCCTTGAGGACATTGTTTTTCCTGAACACTCTGGGAGTTTCAGAGTGATACACCAATAAAGGCTTCACTTTGCAATCACCACTAGCATTGGCACACATCAACAGAGTAAGCCTGTCTTTCATAGGCTTATGTCCTGGGAGTGCCTTTTCCTCCTGAGTAATGTACGTCCTGCTTGGCATTTTCTTCCAAAACAGGCCTGTTTCGTCACAATTAAACACTTGTTCAGGTTTCAGTTCTTCACTGTCTATGTACTCCTTGAAGTCCTGCACATATTTTTCAGCCGATTTGTGGTCCGAACTGGCAGCCTCACCATGCCTTATCACACTACGAATGCCACTATGCTTCTTAAATCTCTCAAACCAACCTTTGCTGGCCTTAAATTCACTCACATCACTAGTTGCTGGCATTTTTCTAATTAAATCGTCATGCAACTTCCTAGCCTTTTCACATATGATCGCTTGAGAGATGCTGTCTCCTGCTATCTCTTTCTCGTTTATCCACACCAATAAAAGTCTCTCAACATCTTCTATCACTTGCGATCTCAGTTTCGAAAACATAGTTGTACCTTTGGCAAGAACAGCTTCCTTGATTGCCGTTTTCTTGCCCATAATAGTAGCGATGGTTGATTGGGGTTTATTATACAACCTGACCAGCTCAGAGATACGCACTCCACTTTCATATTTATCAATGATCTCTTTCTTCATCTCCATAGTAATTCTCACCCTTTTTGCTGTAAGGTTGGCACTAGAAGCTTTCTTGGGGCCCATGGTGACTTATTTTGCAGGTGCAATCACTAAAAAGGCTGTGATAATATGAAATGTTCCAGTTGTATGTTTGGAAGCGACCGCGGTGGCTGGCTGGCTTGTAAACACTGGCACCAAAGGGACAAGTGAGGCGCGCTCAGGCCAAAGTGGCCGCGTATGGTATGGAACGAATAGCGCTGGTCGGGTTTTTAAGCGCTAGTCGAGGCAAAATTTTTGCGTTAAAATGTATCGCTAGTCAGATTTATCGTTAATCGATGCCATCGTTGGTCGAGGGTCCACTGTATACATATTATATTATTATTATTATTTATTAATATGTACATATTCTTATAATAATTTATACATGTATTGTTGTATTGCATATACGTATTATATAATTATTATATACATATTATTATTATTTGTTAGTATACGCACATATTCGTATAATAATACTCTTGCTTACCATTTGGAATTTTATTTACACAAAAAATAGAAGATTTACTGTTATGCAGACGACTGCATTGTTGTAATAATTGTATAAATAATGTCAACACGTTCATGACTGTGTATTGGAATGGCCAGTCGGACAGGTATTGGACGGTGATGTCATTTGTTTCCTCTTGAACATCACCATAGAATTGAACATTTCTTCTACTTTGAGCTTAATTTCCAGGTACTTTTCATCATGAAACCAATCAAAATCATATCTATTTCTGTAATATATCTTCCATTCTATCAAATAAGACCCAAAAAATGAGAATACAGCCATAAAAACCACACAAAAATATGCCACTATGGGGCAGCTAATGGCTGAGAAGTGAACTCCGTTATTTATGGTGTACGTTGTTTTTGGTGTACGTTAAGAAGCATCTTTCTGTCATACATTACCCAAGTTTCAATAAGATAGTCCAACAAACAACTGAGATCTAATTCCCTAGCTCAAGAGCAAGAGCCCCTCACATCTTGAAATTTCACTCGCATCTGGAAGCAAAAAGTCGACTGAGCAACTGCTCGTATCTTGAAAAAACTTGCACATTGGGGCACTCGTAAGTAGAGGTTCCACTGTACTATCATATATAAAGTGAGCAGTATAGCTAGGCCTTAAAAATGCATATACAGTACATACATTACAAACCTTAAAATATTTTTGTCCTTAACTTAGAGTGTGAATCAATGAAGCATGGGCATAATTGAAAACCACTGTATTAGCAAAACTCTGTAAAGTGGGACACATCTGTGTTTATATTTCATATTGATTGAAGTAACTGTAAGTTACTGTAAGACTGCCCAAAGTGCTTTACATAACCTGGGGCTTTCTGTAAATTAAGTCAGTAATATCACACACTCTGTACTGGTTGTATACTGCTGTATAATTGGGGCCCTACAGTAGCTCAGAACGTAGCCTGCTGTATAAGCAGGGCCCTACAGTAGCTTGGAAGCTAGTCTACTGTATAAGCAGGACCCTCCTGTATCTACAATTAAATACCATTTTTATGAAGGACTTTTCACACACTAGTCAGTTTTTGATGCACTTTTCCAACTGCATTTACAAAAAAAAAAAAATCAGTGTATAGAGAAGCTTCATGGATAAGCTGTCTGTACTATATAAGCTTTGATTCTGCCATCCATGTGGTATGACCTGCATGCAGAGCCAAGTGGAACACTAAACCACTTTTCAATCTATATCTGCATTTACAATCCGAGCTCTTTAAATTTATCCTCAAAAAATGTGTGTGTGTGTGTGTGTGTGTGTGTGTGTGTTTAGGAGTGAAGAACCAGACATGTATATAAATATGTATGTGAAGAAGAAGCAGATATGAGTGTAGGGGAGGTGTGACAGTGGGTAGAATAAAAGGTTGTAAAGCTGCCGAGATTGAGATTGGATCAAGACAGAGATGCTAGAGGCATGTGGGTATTTAGTTTTGAATGAACCTTTTTTTTTTTATATAAATGTATGAGAGAGGGGGAGGTACCTAGGGATTGGCAGAAAGCATGCATAGTTCCTTTGGTATAAAGGCAAAGGGAACAAAAGAAAGTGTATTAATTATAGGTAAATAAGCCTGTTGAGTCTACCTGGTAACATGTATGGTAGAGTTACTATTGAAAGAATTAAGGGTAAGACCAAGTCCTATGTTAAAGCAGACTTAATTCCTGATATACCTTCCTTTCTATCTATTAATTACAAGAAACTGCCTATTTAATTATCACACCTACCCCTGTATAGCTCCTAGAAGCCGGTAATCCATCATCACACAAAAATCAAAGTTTTAGGCTGTATTGGCTAATAAAATATGTATTATGAAGAATGATTGGTCATGGGGTAGGCTGACCCATGGTCATGGGGTAGGCTGACCCAATAATTGAAGTAAGTGTAATAAAAGCCTTTAAAACAGACCGAGGGGTGAACTGGACCCTCTTTCTGGAACATCTAAATTTGAATATTTCCAGTGCCTTGAGGTTTCTCTCAGACCACTTCCAATCTAAAATCAACCAAAATCACTAGTATGTTTTCTGATTTATCAGTTGGTACTAAGACACAGTCAATAAAGCCATGAAAACCATCCAGGAAAGAGCCTCAAATTTGTTGCTTTAACACAAGGTCAGACGTTAGCTGTTCCCATCATGCACTATGTACGGCAGGATTTTTTTTTTTTAAGCTGCATGCCCTATCCTCACCAACTCTCACATGTCAAGGGCAATATTTACCACTTGCAGCGTGATTAAGACGTGGAGCTACACAAGAAACACCGACCCCCAAAGTGTAGATCTATACAAGTGACACTGACCCCCCCAAGTATAGATATATGCAAGTGACAGTGAAAGTATTAATAAGAAAATATACAGTCGACTCGAGGGACAAAAGCAGTTACAAGATTCTGCCACAATGATCACAAAGTTTTGATAATATATCAAAGATTCTAAGTTCTACTTTTTTTTACATTAGGAGGATGTATGTTAGTGCAGATGTCTGTTACATTGATATTATTATTTTAAGATTGCCTCTGTATCCCTTCAAGGGGATACATAGTAAAGGGACTATGATCCAAGGAATTGTAGCTAATTTTCCTTTCCTCGGATCAAACATGCTTGCCTCCCATTTCCCAAGTGCTGCATAGCCCTGATGAGGTTAGTGTTTCCCATAAATATAGTAATAATAATAATAATAATAATAATAATAATAATAACTATAATAATACTTTAACTGTGTACATGTATATTGTATTGTACATTATAAGGACACAGAGACTGGAAGACTGGGTGTAATAG
Source organism: Cherax quadricarinatus (assembly GCF_038502225.1). Classification (NCBI taxonomy): domain Eukaryota; kingdom Metazoa; phylum Arthropoda; class Malacostraca; order Decapoda; family Parastacidae; genus Cherax; species Cherax quadricarinatus. The sequence goes on from NC_091385.1 coordinate 7,939,702, forward strand.
ATGTATTTTCTTGGTTTCTTTACAGATGGGGCGGAGGGTCTTTTCGGTAAGTGATTTTCCTCATCCTAGCCATTCAATTAGGGCACTAAGCACTCATGTTAGTCAATACCTCTCATTGTTGTGTCAGCTAAGCAAGTCATCTTCGATGCCACCTTTGTAACTGTACACTCATACCTGGACTTCATATTTTGCCAGCTTAAGTAATCTTGTATCACTAGACTCGTATTGAAGCAGTACTGAAAAATGATGAGTGTGTCGGCTTGTAGATGTGCATGAACTAGCTCTTTTGTCTTACAGTGGATAAATATATGAAGGGAAAAACTTCCCTGTTGCGCCTAGCACACACTGTTTTCTGATAACCTTAGATATGCTGTTGTTTTAGTAATAGATTACAAATGCACTATAGTCCAATTACATATAAATAAAATCAGTAAAGAACTTTTCTCAAAAATCAGACTATAAGTTTTTCATGGATATTATATTTCATTTTTCATAATATAAGTTAAAAGCATTTTCATTTTGTTGAGATTTGCAACACCTTATTTGATCTATATTGGATATATGAGCTAATTTATATACATGTATATATATATATATATATATATATATATATATATATATATATATATATATATATATATATATATATATACACACACACACATGTGTATATATAAAAAAGAGCCATATGCTCATTGATTTGCTTAGTGACCAAGAGTGAGGATGTGGTTATCTCTTTATAGGGTGCTATGCCTGTGAGCATATAGTAAACTAACATCATTATGCATACCCTTCCAGTCTTTGTATCCTTATCAATACATTTGAAGAAATGTGTGATTGTCCACACACTTTCCTCCCCCTGTCATAGTTGTTTCGGAAACCTTATTTGTATAATATTGTATATTGTCATTAAGTTTCAACTTTTAGAAAATTATTAATGGCTTTGGTTGTATTGACATCAAATTTTCACAATATAAGGGGTTGTACTGAAAATCTCATTAAAATGAATTTTGCACTTATCAAGAAATTATATTGGAAAGTTCATAGTTCGAGAGATTTTACTTAAAATTTTTCAGAAGTTGAGCAGACTTTGTTTAGAACACCTTGTGCTTGATCTCAGTGTTGACATCTGTTTTTTACAGCCAACATCCGATATCCTCATGGCATTGAATATAAGCGAAAGAGGACAGCCTTCACTAGACACATGATCCTTGAACTTGAAAAAGAGTTTCTATTCAATCAGTATCTCACAGGGGGACGGAAAAGGGAAATAGCACAAAAGTTACGTCTCCCAGAACAGCAGGTCAAAATTTGGTTTCAAAATAGACGGCAAAAGTGGAAGAAAGCAAATAAGATGAGGAAATCTGGTGACAGTTCCAAGGAGGCTGCGTCAGAACATAGCATGGCATCGCAGGTGCAGGGAGCACCGGCACAGTTGCCGGGACAACATCACCAGCATCACTCACAACAGCCACGCTTCTCACAGCAGCCACCATACACCGATCAGCAGCACATCGGTCAACAAGGACCACAACGGCAGCAGTTTGAGCAGCAAACAGGGCAACAAAGGGGTGTGGGTTCAGGGCAACAAGCCACACAGCAACAGCAGCAGCAGCAGCAGCAAGGGCAGAATTGGCCAGGTCATTCCTCTGCTTATCCTCACTTGGGGGGAAGAATGGTGCCTCCTGCCTTGGTGCCCATCTCTGTGCCATACCCACACAGTGCCACCGAGACGAGACCTCAAGCACAAAGTCCGGCTTGGTCCTCCAGTTCAGGGGGCACACGAGAGTCGAACCAATCAGGGCCACCTCGTTCATCTAGCTTCGATTCCCTTCTTTAGTACACCCATTTACCTTGCTAATACTGAAGTTAATTTGTAAAATCATGGCTAGTGCTATACTGATGATGTCATTCCCAGAGACCCCTCCTTTCCACCCCGTCCTGCTCCTTCTTCTTTGGCTGGAACCTCTTGTGCATCATTGAGCGGGAGGACCCATCTGTGGAAGGTGGGTCAACCCCCTGGACGGTGAAGGAGGTAACAGTCGTCTCAGGGTTTTGGTGTCTTTGTTACTGAAGACTATTGTAAGCCTCGCAGACATGTGCCCGAACGCAACGCACACAACTACAAGCCCTGTGGCAAGATATTTTCCATTGAATACACATTTCTTTTATTTGAAGTTTCAGGTACTCCTCATTTTAGAACTAACCTTAATGAAATAATAAAATGTTTCCTGTAATTTCCTAAACACTAAAGTGCTTACAAAGTCTTAAATGAGTTAAATAAGAGTTGCAATAGCCTTGAGCAGCGTTTCGTCTGGGGACGTTTCTGCCCATGGCACGTTTCAAAGAACCTCGCAGGCCATATGTAGGCCACATTACTGTACATCCTATCATTTACTTTTAATGCCCCGTTCTCTGAAAAGATTCTTGGTGAAAATCATTGAGGATAAACTACATGTTAAAACATTAATTAGATCAATTACCAATTCACACTCCTCTCTTAGCTCAGAATTAGATTACGTATTTATTTTGGTTGTTAATAAGCTTCCCTCATATTTTAATGCAGTAGGTCAATGATTATCCAGCAGTCTGTTATTTGGCATTTAACATCTAGCGATTGTGTTTGACCCAGCGCCTCACCACATACAGTAAACCCTCCATATAACATAAGTAATGGGGGGATTGTCCAGGTGTCTTTTAAATCAGAATGATATTAAATAATCGCAGCAGCAGTTAAGTTATCTACTATATACCTAACATGGGACTGTACACAATAAACATTGAAAGTAAAAGGAGCAAAGAGTACAATTTACTCAGTGGATTTTGTCTTATTTCAGAGGTCTCTTATTTTGAGTTTTGTTTTATCAAGGGTTTACTGTATTGGTAATTAAGAATGTGCAATAAAAAGGCAACTAAAAAAGTGTGTGGTCATTCCTGTGACTAGTTTTGAGGGTTTTCATTGCTCACAATCCAGACTGGGGCCAGCCTGAAAATCCTGCCTGGATAACTCATGAGCTACTGTATCTGTTTGAAGAATATATTTTAGGTTGTGGATAAAAGAGGTTCATTAACATTATGCATCTTTTGTTTATAAATAGTATAAAAAATTACTTGGCTATTTAATGAAATTTTTTTTTTTTTTTCAAAGAAAAAGTGCAGCCTGCAGAATTAGTCAAAATTCACTTTTGTTATGAAACAAAGGAAATTTATCTTAAAAATTATTGTATTTTAATTAATAACTGTTACAATTTTTTTTAAATATTTTGTAAATTTTTTAAAAGCTTTTGATTTTTTAAAGATCATTATACATACGTGTAAAATATTTTACATCACAATTATCCCGGCTAACGAGAATCTTGATTACTGGGTGTATAATGAAATAGTTTTTAGTGTATAGAAAGTTAGGTTTCTTTTTGTCATGAATTGCACCAAAGCAAATTGAGGTTATCGTTTGTTGCAAGAGTGTATAAATTAGTAAACATTATTACAGCTGTAAGTCATACATATGGAGCCAGTTATCCTTAGCTCAGACTCATTAGAGATTTTAATTAAGGTGAGACAGCCCATGATTTCCCATGGTATATTTTCAGTTAGAAGTGACAAACTGCTAGGGTTTAAACAATGCCTGGTGAATGGGAGGTAATTAAGTTTGTAGTCGAAAGCACTCGGGTAAATACCTAAGACACTTTATTTTGGAAACTTTTCAATCCTGGGGTCTTGTTCACTCTGAGTGGAATAATAGACACAAATGCTGTATAATATGATCCTTTATTGACTATGTTTCTCCTTTATTGACAATGTTTTACCCACACAATGGGGTTTATTGAGCTGCAAACAGATCTACTAGAGACTTGATAAAACCCACTTTGTGGGCAAAGCTGCATTTGTGTCCATTTTTTCATCATGTTGATATTTTATACCATTTATCTCCACTCTATGAGTGAATGTGGTCCCAGGATCATATAATTTCTGAAGTAAAATGTCCCGTGTACTCGTGTGTCTTGAACCACAGCTTGTCAGTATTATATACCAGGTTTTCACCATAATCAGGATAGGAAGAGTAGCTCCAGTTAATTGGATCAATATCATGATGGTATATCTTGATGTTGGACTCTGCAAAAGCAAAACTTGATAGCTGCAACTTGGACTGCTGGTTTGTGTTTTCTTGGGAACCTATATTTCTGCACTGGTTTCACATTTCTTGGAACCTGTCCATGAACTTCTCCTGTCAGAAAATGTCAGTAATATACACCCAAAACTCTCAGTTCTTGATGGAATCATGTAGATCCTACCTTGAAGGGCTGCCATTGTATGGGTGGTTAGCAAGGAGGGCTGACATGGTATAGGTGGTTAGCAACGAGGGCTGACATGGTATGGGTGGTTAGCAATGAGGGCTGACATGGTATGGGTGGTTAGCAATGAGGGCTGACATGGTATGAATGATAAGCAATGAGGGCTGCCATGGTATGGATGATAAGCAAAGAGGGCTGCCATGGTATGGATGGTAAGCAACGAAGGCTGCCATGGTATGGATAATAAGCAACGAGGACTACCATGGTATGGATGGTTAGCAATGAAGGCTGCCATGATATGGATGGTTAACAACGTGGGCTGCCATGGTATGGATGGTTAGCAACGAGGGCTGCCATGGTATGGATAATAAGCAACGAGGACTGCCATGGTATGGATGGTTAGCAATGAGGGCTGCCATGATATGGATGGTTAACAACGTGGGCTGCCATGGTATGGATGGTTAGCAACGAGGGCTGCCATGGTATGGATGGTTAGCAATGAGGGCTGCTATGGTGTTGATGCTCACCAGTGAGGGCCATCATGGGATGGATGATAAGCAATGAGGGCCATCATGGTATGGATGATAAGCAATGAGGGCTGCCAAATATGGATGATTAGCAATGAGGGCTGCCATGATATAAATGATAAGCAACGAAGGCTGCCATGGTATGGATGATAAGCAACGAAGGCTGCCATAGTATGGATGATAAGCAATGAGGGCTGCCATGGTATAGATGGTAAGCAGTGAAGGCTGCCATGGTATGGATGATAAGCAATGAGGGCTGTCATGGTATGGATGGTAAGCAACAAAGGCTGCCATGGTATGGATGATAAGCAACGAAGGCTGCCATGGTTTGGATGATAAGCAACAAAGGCTGCCATGGTATGGATGATAAGCACCGAGGGCTGCTATGGTACGGATGATAAGCAACGAGGCTTCTTGGTCTGGGTGAAGGATTTCAGGAAGTGTCAGATTTTCTTCATTAATAATTTATTTAAGAAATATTAGGCAATTGATAAAGACTTTATTGTATGCTAATGACAAGTAGTTTATGGAAAGTTAAATAATTTTATAATTAAACTCTATTAAATTTCTGTTATACAGTGGACCCCTGAGTTTCGTGATTAATCCTTTCCAGAGAGTCTGCTGTATGGTGAAACCATTTTCTCCATAAGAAATAATGGAAATCCAGTTAATCCATTTCAGACACCCAAAAGTATTAACAAAAAAAATTTTTTTTAAAGATTATACCAAAGGGCTGGCACTGTGAGCTTTCTTTGGGCCCATGGTGGCTTATCTAGCAGTTGCAAGCACAAAAAAAAATGGATTATTATAAAATGTATCGTATGAACCCATGGGGTGATGGTCACTCACCCACAAATCATGCCACACTGACTCTCTGAATGTTGTGTGGGAGCCTTTGTGTACACCCGCCTGCTTCCGGCTGCACGGACGCGTCCTGTATGACGGACAAATTACAAGGTCAATCACAAACCACGAGGCTATATTTTCACATAAAAAGTTGCCGAAAGTCGGATTTCACGAAAGTCGCGGCCGCTGAAATGCAGGGGGTCCTTAGTAATGTATATTAGATACATTATGAAATCTGATTCATTTTTTAATTAATGCAAATAATTTAAACTTAATTGCAATGTTAAATATTATTTTAATATAAATCTAAAAGGATTTATTTGAGGATTTTAATGTAAATTCAGAGTAATCCTGCAAAGGATTACTTGTTATTTTTGGATTACACCTTTTACACTACTTGAAGGATTCTCCTGGAAAATGTAATACCAATAGGTAGCAGAATGATCCTCTTTCATAAGCAATGTTCTAGTCTAAATAGGGTCCCATGGTGCCCTTGAAATTGTTAAATAAAAAACGTATTCTATTGGTGTGTCTTTAATTCATCATTTATCGACTGTCGTTTACTGCCAGTTTTGTATAAATTTGATAAAAGCGTATTTAGGGCAAAGTATCGCTAATAGAAGGGGTCAATTTGCTACCTATGTATTACATTTCCATTTTGTCAGCTACTCGCCATTCACTGACTCTCCTGTTCATATGTAGAGTTAAGTTAAAGTAAGTAATATTTCTCAATATAATAAAGCACAAGATCGTGGTCAGAATTATATTTTAAATTGAAATACTTAAAATATTTTCAGCTTTGTTTTCATCTATTGTTTTAATCATTCTTGTCAAACAATAGTTAATTCACCATGAAAGAATTTTGTCCAACAGAATTCTTTCGTCAGATTTCTATTATTAGAAAATAGACAAGGTGTTTGAGCACATTACAGAACTTTCATATGCAGAATCTAAAATTTAGTTGGCAGAACTTTTTTGAGGTAGCTAACCTGTTTTTAATTCTTAGTGATACGATTATGGAAGTATAATTCAGTTTAAAAAAAAGATTTCTTTTATTTAAGCTGTTTGTTAATTCTGGAAGGCATTTCCCGTAACACGGTCCCAGATCAGGCCTCCTGGTTGATGATCTGAACAGTCAGGCTGCTTATGCTAGCAGCATGTGGTTCAATGTATGTTCTGCAGCCTAGCTACTCAGGAACGAACTTGAGAAACTTATGTACCTTTGTAAGGATAGATTGGGGGTTTGTTTATTTCCTCCCTCACACAAATTTTATTTGGCTGCTAAATATCTTAGAGTTTCATTTTATCATCAGAGTATCCTTAAGCTTAACAAATTCCTAAATATATTTTCTGTTTTCCTTTACTTTTTTGTTGTCTAACATTTTTCTTATCAGTCCACATTACCAGATATAAAATTTTTGTGATAGCAAGCAGAGGGTAGTTAATATTGTGGTTTTTAGTACAGTAAACACTTGAATACATATTTGAATAACATGCTTTTGTCATTGAAATTTTGCAATAGATTTGTGCATGGTATGCCGTAAATGTTTTTAAAAGGTGGCTCAGGCATGAAAACTTTTGTCTTCAGAGATTTATATGGCCTGGGAAAAGCCTGTTGTTGACTCTGATTCAGTACTGCATATGCTGTAGTGGCCCTCTTAGCCATCTGATAAAACAGATGACTCACAGCTGTCATTCACTCAATATTTACATAACCATTCCCAAACACTTCTTTATTAGCATACAGGAGAAAAAGGAATTTAAGGTATGATAAAATTCCTTGCTACTGTTATGAGCAAACAAATTAGTAAAATGTACGTGCAGTCGATTGGCAGATATCTACTGTTCAGCTAATCTGCATGATCACATGATCTTCTACATCAACAAGCAAGAGTTGTAAAATATTATGAGAGGGCAGAATTCTTTCTTGTTTTATGTAGAATTTTTACTGACAAGATTTATTACTAATAAAGTTTATTAGTCATATCCATTTTTTCTGGATGAAAGAGGCAGTATACTGTGTCAAGCCACAGCTTCCTCCAGGCTGTACTTAATAAGACAAGAGGGGTAAGCTGGCTTGATGTTCCATCCAGAAAAAATGGCGATAAATCTAATCACTAATAAATCTTGTCAGTAAAAAATATGCATAAAATAAAGAATTTTGCTCTAAAATTATGTCAAAAGAAATTTTAAACATTTTTTTTACTTTTTTTTGAGGTCCCAAGCACCTAACCCTAATTTCCCCACATGTTCTTCAATTGGCCTAATATGATTTTGTGTACCAGAAATGTAACTACAGCATTATACAAGTGTCCACTCTATATAAATCACAAATGAACCAGCATAGAAAGTAATTTGATATTAAGAGAAGTGCAGTGTTGTATTTTCCAGCATAACTGACGTCCTTACAATGTGAGGTTGAAATACGTACTGTCAACTTGTTTATAAAACAGTATCTAGCATGATTTTATTGGTAAATGCGATTGAAACCATGCATTCATAATTTAATAGTACAGGTCGGCCATCACTAATCCTGCATCATTGGGACCTGTAGTGTGCCAGATTAGTGAGTTTACCGAATTACTAAGTGGTTAGGTTAGAATACACTTAATTAACCTATCAATAGAGAGACTTTCTGCTACATCTTCCTCATTTTCATCACTGCTTTCTCCTCCACTGGCTTGCTGCTGTGGATTTACATCCATCTGCACAATTTCTGAGTTAGTATAATGATGAAATTTGAAATTATGCTAGCCAAAATTAGTGCCGGATTACTGATGGAACCAGATAACTGATTGCTGGATTACTGATGGCTGACCTATGAGGAGATAGAGCCACTCGATGTAAGGTCACTGAGACCATCCAAACGGAGTTGTGAAAGTAACATCTCGGGCAATTGCAGATATTCGAAGACCGAGTATATTCGGTCCTGCCCGTTTGGGTATAAAAATTTAGAATGTTGCAAGGTTGCAATTGTTATAAAAAAAACAAATAAATATTTTTTAAATTTATTATACAAGTAGACAATATAAAAAACATAAATGGAACTGGTTTCTGAACAATTTGTAAGCAGTTAAAAAATAGAAATAGGAACTACTTATCAACAATGACACATTGCAATGGGATACAACTTACAAATGAAATATTCCTGAGTTCTCTGAGAAAAAACAATCCTTTTACATCACTAATTTCTGCAATGAAACTTTATGAAACAATTTCTATCCATCTTGATGGATAGTTTACTTTGCATGTGGCACAGGAAAATGAGGATGTGACATGATTATTCTTGTTGCTGCAATACTTGCATGTAAGCAAGTATCTTCTTATTCAATTTCTTCTTTTTGGATGGTGGCATAGCTTCCTACTCATCTGTTGGCACCTCTCCATCTTGTGGCAAGTATTCATCATCAGTTTCCACCACTTCCAGGTCATCTGGGTCGTGATTTGAGTCACTATCATCCCAAATACAGACAAATTTCGACTTATCCTTGGAGGACTCACCGTAGAACAATTTCTTATTGATCTGGAAGGACAGTAAAAACGTTCTGTACACACCCAGACCATTACTGAATTCATATATACACTACCAAGTTTTATGGAAATATTTATATACCGAAACTTGAAAACTGCACCTAAAAGGGCAGGAACGACTGTACTTGGTCCTATTTTGTTGCACTTTTTTCATTTGCATGGTGCACTCGTAATATGCTTCACAACGCCTTCATATATATATATCAAAATATGGCTAAACTATTCATTTACGCACTAGACACACAAATCAGTACTTACCAACATTGTATAGGGTGAAATGCTTCAGTATATAAGAAGCACTCAACCGAGAAACATGAGTTTTGGCGCCGGCAAGGTAGAAGAGTTTACATTCTGCTCTCGACCAATGGGAAGCGAGCAGCCGCCATCACCGCTCAGCTGGGGCGACTCAGGGAAGGTCTGTGATTGGTCAGAAATAGAGAACGGGAACCTAGATGCGCTGGGGGAGTCTGAGGACTTGTGCAAAAAACCACGTTATGATGACCGACTATACTCGGTCCTGCCCGGTGAAGGGTTAACCCTTCACCGGGCAGGACCGAGTATAGTCGGTCATCATAACGTGTACGCAGTACAGTATAGGTTCCCATCATTTAGTGCAAGAGCGCTATTATGCAATGTCCCATCTATCGGTAAGTCTGCACATGCAAAATACATTCACAGCATGCAATTGGTGGGGTTCTCAAAGCATGTTGAAGATTATATCATGCAGAATAAAGTTTTTATGGCTTGATTGAAGTTATTACAGTTGCCTTGGGCCCAGAATACATCTGTTGCATGAAACCAGGGACACCTGTACCTTTACAATACAGTAATATCTCTTTTATATAGCAATTTTTTGCATTTGAAAAAAATGCATCCAAAATTAAATAGCATGTACTGTAAAGGCCTTTTCATGTGCTGTTAAATTTTGGATGCCTTTTTTAGTTGCATTTACAAAAAATCATACTGTAGAATATAAGAGGAAGTTTATAAGAGAGTTTATTAAAATGCCAAATACATATTGAATACCGAATACCATAACATACAATCCATTAATAATATTTGCTGAATTAAAATATAAGTTTTTTAACATTTTGGGTAAATTTTGTCATTGAATTTTGCAAATACAGTGGACCCCCGACTTACGATATTAATCCGTTCCAGAGAGCACATCGTAAGACGAAGTTATCGTAAGTCAAATTAATTTTCCCCATAAGAGATAATGGAAATCAAATTAATCCGCTCAAGACACCCAAAAGTATGAGAAAAATATTTTTACCACATGAAATATACATTTTCCTACACACAAACAGAAGGATACATGCACAATATATATTGTGTAATGAAGAATAAATGACACTTAACTTTATTGAAGTTGTGGGGATGAGTGATGGGATGGGAGGAGGGGAGATGATGGAGGTGTATTATTTTTTGGAAGGGGAATCCCCTTCCATAAGGACCTAGGTGCGCCTTGGGGCAGCTGAGGCGCGCTCACGCCAGACAGACGCGTTCAGGACGAATAATGTAAATCAAGTTTTTCAACGTAGGTCGGGGTCAAATTTTTACGCTGACAAGCATTGTAAGTCGGTTTTATCGTAGGTTGATGCCATCGTAAATCGGGGGTCCACTGTATTGTATTTTCATTAAATTTCGGAGCTGTAAAAATGCAATCAATAATAATATTTTTTTATAATGTGCATAGATATTATAATAAGTGAGCCTATGTTTAGTGTACAGATTAAAAATTTATTTTTGTGCAAGATTTGGGACAGTACACAAATAACCCGCACATAGAAGAGAGGAGCTTACGATGACGTTTCGGTCCGACTTGGACCATTTACAAAGTCACACTAACCAGAAGTGGAGCAGGACGGCTATATATAGGCAGGAAGAGGTACTGGTAGTAGTAGTAGTGGTAGTAGTGGGGAATTAAGAAGGAGGAGCCAGTCAAATACAAAGAAAGGGGAGCACTGCAAGGGAGCTAGGTGCCCACAGAGGGAGAGCAAGCGCACAGAGGTGGGGGGAAGGGGAAGTGATGAAATAAATAATGAAGGAACAGAAACACGAGACAGAAGAAAGAAAAACAACCCAGAGGAGAAAAAAAGGAAAGAGGAAAGGGAAGAGGGAGAAGAAGAAAAAATGAGGAATCAGGTTAAGTCACGGGTGTTCTGAAGTTTGGAGCATTTTACAATGTAGTGGGAGAGGAAGGCATCTACAGAGACGAAGCCAGGACTAAGATTCATACCAGGAAAGTTGTGTATTAGAGAGGATTCAACTAGACGGTGACTGTTAGAGTTGGAAGTAGGGAAGACAGTTTTAGCGGAAGACCAGTCAGTAGGATGGCTGTGATCTCTGACGTGACAGAACAGAACACTGTTAGTGTCGGCAAGCCTAACACTATTTTTGTGCTCCCTTAGTCTGTCAGAAAGAGATCGACCAGTTTCTCCTAAGTATTGAAGAGGACAGGAAGAGCAAGAAATAGAGCAGACACCAGGAACAACTGTAGAGGGAGGAGAGGTATGAACGAGATTAGTGCAAAGAGTGTTAGTCTGGCAGAAAGTAAGCTTGATGTCTAAGGGACGGAGAGAATTGTTGAGCTTAGAAAGACCGGAAATGTAGCGGGTTATTTGTGTATCGTTCCAGTCATGGTATTGTGCCTTTTTTTGTTATTTATTTGGGACAGGCTTCAACTCACCACTTTCTCCACTATAAAACCACATTTTTCTGACTCAAGTCAGATACCACTAATATGTGAGTATAGTGACTATTACCACTGAGTACAGTACCTATTATCAGTAATATGTGAGGACAGTATCTTTCAGTAGCTACACCAGCAGAGATATGCTTATGCTTCAAGTTTTACCAATACGGTATTTTTTTACATTTACGGCAATTGTACCACTTGCTGTTACTTCTTTAACCCATTCCATTGTTCTAATATTTTGTGAAGATTGTTACAGTATATTATTTTTTAGCAGCTTTAATTTAGTTTACAACTGTGGTGTTAGTAAAAAAACAAACCATGGAATGGGTGGCATTTAAGCCCATGGCAAAAGAGTTGTAAGACTTCAGGCCGTTGCATTAACCACTTGGCCAGCTGAGGTTTTAGGACTCGCTGTGGGTTTGATTCCCACCCATTCCATAGTTTGTTTACAATCGTGTTGTTATGGTGTTAGCGGATTGTTGTGAGTCACTTCCTAGCCAAAGGATCTCGGCGGAAATAAGCCACACTACCTGGCTTTCTTTGGTCTTCCTGTGTCACTAACCTTCCAAGGTTAATCAAAATAAAATCTTTCAGGAGGCAAACTGAGCTTTGGGCTTTGTTTATGCCCAAGTTTTTCTGTCCGGGCATCCTATCTTTGATTTTTCCTGAACCATTTAGCTGTAACACTGGTGGTAAGCAAGGCTGAGATGTAAAGTAAAAGGACACAAGTGCAACTAATGTGACATTTTTATTCTGGCAACGTTTTGCTCTCCAGGAGCTTTGTCAAGCCGTTATTGGTAATGGCTTGACCAAGCTCCTGGAGAGTGAATCGTTGCCACAATAAAAATGTCACATTAGTTGCACTTGTGTCCTTTTACTTTACATATTGTCGGCAATTCTACCAACATTATTACAAGGCTGAGATGAGTCATTATAAATGCTCAATTGTGATATGCAAATACAGAGCATGCAGAAATATTGAATAAAATACCAACATAGTGGAGAAGGAGGTACAGTAGAACCCCTATATCCACTGATTTAGTATCTTCAGTTTCAGTTATCCACTGTTTACTGTGTCCTCAAAATACCTCTTAATTTTGCATAATACATGTAATGGCCCCAGAGTGCAAAAGTAGAGAAGCTGACAGTTCTTCAAAGCCTCAGAGAAGCTGTGAAGTTCTTCCTATCAGTGAAAAAGTGGCGCCTCTCCACTTATTGTGCATAATAATAGGTATGTGTAGGACTTATGTATAGGGTTTGCTACTATCCTCGGTTTTGTTATCCACAGCAGGTCCTTGAAACGTATCCCCCACAGATACGGGGGTGCTACTGTATATTTGCAGTGTAATGCAGTCCTATATTGACAACATTTCACCCTCACAGGGGACTTTATCGAGTTTTGTCCACGCACTGGGTGAAACGTCAATAAAGGATTGCATTGTGCCACATTTGTGTCTCCTTTACTAAATAGAAAGTGTGTCTATTAGGGCATAGATGTATTCAACTTGTCTCTCTCCTACAGGGGCTCCTAACATAATGTATGATGATCCCTTCTTCAAGACAATATAGGTGTCCCTTGTTTTATGCTGTCGGAGCATTCCATTCCCTGGGCATCTGTACTAAGTTCACTTTAGCCATAAACACTTAATTATGTATAATATAAATTTGCAATGTGATTTGTGAATCATATTGATTGCACACAACACTCATAAAGCACTTTAAAGTATATGGAATAATTGATAGAAATAGGACATCACATATAGCAAATGTCACAAACGGTGTTCCTCAGGGGTCAGTGTTGGGTCCGTTGTTGTTCACAATTTACATAAACGACATAGATGAGGGAATAAATAGCGACATAAGCAAATTTGCTGATGACACCAAAATAGGCCATCCAATTCATTCTAATGAGGACATTAGAGCACTCCAGGATGATTTGATTAGACTGACGCAATGGTCAGAGAAGTGGCAGATGCAGTTTAATATTGACAAATGCAAAGTTCCAAATGTTGGACAGTTAAATAACCATGCCACATATAAACTAAATAATGTAGATCTTAATACTACCGATTGCGAAAAAGATTTAGGAGTTCTGGTTAGCAGTAACCTAAAACCAAGACAACAGTGCATTAGTGTTCACAATACAGCTAACAGAATTCTTGGCTTCATATCTAGAAGTATAAATAATAGAAGTCCTCAGGTTGTTCTTCAACTCTATATATCCTTGGTTAGGTCTCATTTAGACTATGCTGCTCAGTTCTGGTCACCGTATTACAGAATGGGTATAAATGCTCTGGAAAACGTACAAAGGAGGATGACAAAGATGATCCAATGTATCAGAAATCTTCCCTATGAAGATAGACTGAGGCCCTGAATCTGCACTCTCTGGAAAGGCGTAGAATTAGGGGGGATATGATCGAGGTGTATAAATGGAAAACAGGAATAAATAAAGGGGATGTAAATAGTGTGCTGAAAATTTCCAGCCAAGACAGGACTCGCAGCAATGGTTTTAAGTTGGAAAAATTCAGATTCAGGAAGGATATAGGAAAGCACTGGTTTGGTAATAGAGTTGTGGATGAGTGGAACAAGCTCCCGAGTACAGTTATTGAGGCTAAAAACGTTGTGTAGTTTTAAAAATAGGTTAAATAAATACATGAGTGGGTGTGGGTGGGTGTGAGTTGGACCTGACTAGCTTGTGCTGCTGGGTCTGGTGCAGTGCTCCATCCTTGAGTGGAGGTGACCAGACTGGGTGGGTCATTGGGGTAATCCGGGGGGTGGGTCATTGGTCTAATCTGGGGGGGACACATGGACCTGCTCTGCATGGGTCAGTAGGCCTGTTGCAGTGTTCCTTTTTTTCTTATGTTTCTTATGTTCTTATGTATAAACCGAAGGAGACATGTACTTAGAAATTTAATGTATAGGAAGTCTGATATACAGTGACAGCCATGTATGACTTATAGGTATACTTTGTACTATTGTTTTGTATAGGGTAAGAGGGTCAGGAAAGGGTGGAAGGATTTAAGAGTCCTGGAGGTGAGAAGTACAGTGTCTACACTCTAAAGGAGGAATGAGGATGTTGTAGTTCTAAAAGTCATCTGAACTGTAATGTTGGCACACTTCTGGCAAGGCAGAGTTTGTATGAATAATGGTTAATTTTTTTTTTTAAAGTCATTATACCTTAATCAATAACAATGCTGCAACTATCCGAGGATTCAAACCCATGTTGTTTTAGCCCTCCTCGTGGTGAGTGAAAATTCCACAATGCTCTAACCCACGGGACCGTAGAATCTTACGTAGGATTGTATGGTCCCGTGGGTTAGAGTGTCGTGGAATTTTCGCTCACCATGAGGCGGGCTAAAACAACATAGGTTCGAATCCTCAGCTAGTCGCAGTGTTGTTCTGCCATTTTCAACAAAATTTCTTATACAGTGGACCCCCGCATAACGATGGCATCACATAGCGATTTTTCCGCATAACGATTACTTTTATCGCAAAATTTTTGCCGCGCATACCGATTAAAAACCCGCTTACCGATTTTCGTCCGAGACGCGTCCAATGTGCCCTCAGCCAGCCTCACATGTGCCGCCCCGTCCCATTGTTTACCAGCCAGCCTCCGCGGTAACATCCAAGCATACACTCGGAATATTTCGTATTATTACAGTATTTTCGGTGCTGTTTCTGGAAAATAAGTGACCATGGGCCCCAAGAAAGCTTCTAGTGCCAACCCTACACCTCAAAGGGTAAGAATTACTATAGAGATGAAGAAAGAGATAATTGATAAGTATGAAAGTGGAGTGCGTATAGCCGACCTAGTCAAGCTGTACAAGAAACCCCAATCAACCATCGCTACTATTGTGGGCACCAGAAAGACAATCAAGGAAGCTGTTCTTGCCAAAGGTTCAACTGTGTTTTCGAAACAAAGATCGCAAGTGATGGAAGATGTTGAGAGACTCTTATTGGTGTGGATAAATGAAAAACAGATAGCAGGAGATAGCATCTCTCAAGCGATCATATGTGAAAAGGCTAGGAAGTTGCATGACGATTTAATTAAAAAAATGCCTGCAACTAGTGATGATGTGAGTGAATTTAAGGCCAGCAAAGGTTGGTTTGAGAGATTTAAGAAGCGTAGTGGCATCCATAGTGTGATAAGGCATGGTGAGGCTGCCAGTTCGGACCACAAAGCGGCTGAAAAATATGTGCAGGAATTCAAGGAGTACATAGAAACTGAAGGACTGAAACCTGAACAAGTGTTTAATTGTGATGAAACAGGCCTGTTCTGGAAGAAAATGCCAAGCAGGACCTACATTACTCAGGAGGAAAAGGCACTCCCAGGACATAAGCCTATGAAAGACAGGCTTACTTTGTTGATGTGTGCCAATGCTACTGGTGATTGCAAAGTGAAGCCTTTATTAGTGTATCACTCTGAAACTCCCAGAGCGTTCAGGCAAAAGAATGTCCTCAAGGATAATTTGTGTGTGCTGTGGAGGGCAAACAGTAAGGCATGGGTCACTAGGGAATTTTTCTATAACTGGTTACACCATGCATTTGCCCCCAATGTGAAAAATTACCTAACTGAAAAGAAATTAGAACTTAAGTGCCTCCTGGTGTTAGACAATGCCCCTGGTCATCCTACAGACGTGGCAGAGCGACTTTATGGGGACATGAGCTTCATTAAGGTGAAGTTTTTGCCTCCTAATACCACTCCTCTCCTGCAGCCCATGGACCAGCAGGTTATTTCCAACTTCAAGAAACTGTACACAAAAGCTCTGTTTGAAAGGTGCTTTGTAATGACCTCAGAAACTCAACTGACTCTAAGAGAGTTTTGGAGAGATCACTTTAATATCCTCAATTGTGTAAACCTTATAGGTAAGGCTTGGGAGGAAGTGACTAAGAGGACCTTGAACTCTGCTTGGAAGAAACTGTGGCCAGAATGTGTAGACAAAAGGGATTTTGAAGGGTTTGAGGCTAACCCTGAGAATCCTGTGCCAGTTGAGGAATCCATTGTGGCATTGGGAAAGTCCTTGGGGTTGGAGGTTAGTGGGGAGGATGTGGAAGAGTTGGTGGAGGAGGACAATGAAGAACTAACCACTGATGAGCTGATAGATCAACTTCAAGAGCAAGAGGCCAGACCTGAGGAAACTGGTTCAGAGGAGGGGAGAGAGAAATTGAAGAAGTTGCCTACTACAAAGATAAAGGAAATCTGTGCTAAGTGGCTTGAAGTGCAAACCTTCATGGATGAAAATCACCCTCACACAGCTATTGCAAGCCGTGCTGGTGATTATTACACTGACAATGTTGTGAAACACTTTAGGCAAGTCATAAAGGAACGAGAGGTACAGGCCACTATGGACAGATATCTTGTGCGAAAGAAGTCCAGTGACTCTGAAGCTGGCCCTAGTGGCATTAAAAGAAGAAGGGAAGTAACCCCAGAAAAGGACTTACTACCTCAAGTCCTAATGGAAGGGGATTCCCCTTCTAAACACTAACACACTCTCTCCCCTCCTCCCATCCCATCAATCATCACCAGATCTTCAATAAAAGTAAGTGTCATTTAATTGTGCATGCCTTTTTCAGTTTGTGTGTATTAAAATTAACATTTCATGTGGTAAAAAAAAATTTTTTTCATACTTTTGGGCGTCTTGCACGGATTAATTTTATTTCCATTATTTCTTATGGGGAAAATTCATTCGCATAACGATTATTTCGCATAACGATGAGCCCTCTTGCACGGATTAAAATCGTTAACCGGGGGTCCACTGTATTGTACAGTGAAACCTAGGTTTTCGCTTTTAATTCATTCCAGAGAGTCTGACGAGAACCAAATTCGACGAGAACTAAAGCATTATTTCCCAAAAGAAATACAAAATGTAAATCCAATTAATCCGTTCCAGACACTCAAAAATATTAACAAAAAATACATTTTATAGAGAATAACTAGAGTTGACATAAATTTAAAGCACTAATTTTAATGGATAAATGAACATTTAAATCACTTTTACTTTTATTGAAGACTTGTTGGTGCATGGAAGACAGCGAGGAGGAGAGTATTGTTTGGAAGGGGAATCCCCTTCCATGAAGACTTCAGGTATCAAGTTCCTACCCGGGGTTACTTCCCTTCTTTGTCTTTTACGGGCACTAGGACCAGCTTGAGAGTCACTGTGACCCTGTTGCACAAAACACCTGTCCAGAGAGGTCTATTTCTGGCATCTCTTTAAGATTTGCCTAAAATGGGACACAACATTGTTATTGAACATGTTGCAGACACGGCTTGCAACAGCTTTGTTAGGGAGATATTTCTCCACAAAATTTTACATCTCACTCCACTTTGCACAAATGTCCTTAATCGCTTTTTAATCGTACTTTTCTACAGGTTCTTTCTTGAATTCTATCACGTTTCTCACCTTCTTTATCAAAGGGCTGGCACTCGGAACTTTCTTTGGCTCCATGGTGGCTTGTTTAGCAGTCACACTCGATAAACAAGCACAAAAAAAATTGATTATTACGAAATGTTTTGTATGAACACACGACAAGAAAAAAAGCCAGACTGACTCAGAATACGTGCGTGGGATGCTTTGTGTGGGCGCAGGCGTGCAGACACGTTCGGTACATTGGACAAAAACTGGGATAATTTTGCCGAAAAAAGTCGTCGAAAACCAAATTCGATGAAAACCAGGGCAAACGAAAACCAAAGTTCCACTGTACTAGTAATACAACAGTTATTGGTCAAACAGCATTTAAAATAATCTATTAAAATCATGTCTTAATGCTCCTTAAAAAATATATTAAAATAATTTTTCAGTATTCCTTAAAAAAATTTTTTAAATAATGCCTTAATGCTACTTAAAAAAAAATCCATTAAAATATTTTAATGTTCCCTAAAATGCTACCTGGCAAAAGTCAAAGAAAAAAATTTGGATTTGACACTCACCATAAATATTATTTATGGTTTTGGCAAGCAAGACAATATAAGACATCTTCATATCTTCATAGACTATTAATTGCAGAGTATATTTACAGTAAATATTCTCTGAATATATTTTAGTCTTTCCTATACAGGAAGGCCCCACTTATACGGCTGGTTAGGTTCCAGGCTACCGCCGTAAAGCGGAAACTGCCGTAAAGTGGAACACCCTTTTTTTCCACTTACAAATGCATACAAACACTAGATAACAAGTTTACACTAACATATATTAAGTTAGCAATAGAACCAGGCATCAAAAAACAATAAAAAGTACAATACACACATAGTGCACTCATTACTTACCTTAAAATATTTATAGTCTTAATCTAGGGTGTGACAAGTAGTATTTATTGTAAGAAATCAAGTGTGGTATGTATGGTAGTCAGCCAGGCTACCATACCAGGCCACCCCACCCACACATACAATTCTATGATGTTTAAGCATCCCAGAGCGATAAAATGTATATACAGTTCACTCATTACTTACTTTAAAATATAGGGTGAGATGAGTAGTATTTATTGTAAAAAATCAAGTGTGGTATGTATGGTAGTCAGCCGGGCTACCATACCAGGCCAACCCACCCACACATATATTCCATGATATTTAAGCATCCCAGAGCGATAAAATGTATATACAGTTCACTCATTACTTACCTTAAAATATTTGTAGTCTTAATGTAGGGTCAGGAGTAAGTAAATGAGATAAAACGAATAAATGAGAGAGAGAAAGAATGAGTGCATGAGAGAGGACAGGCGCAGAGTTATGTAAACAAACCAGGCGAAGGTAAGTTTTGTAAACGAAGTGTACACGTCTGGTTTGTGTACAAGTTACATTGTGTACAGGTTGTCTCTACATTGATACGGTAGAATAGATAAAGAAGAACACTCCCATTCTCATGTAACATCATTTTAACCCTTTGAGGGTCGACAGGCCCTCTCCGAAACTCGTTCTCAGGGTCGGCCAAATTTAAAAAAAAAAAAATTATTTTCTCTTATGAAAAGATAGAGAATCTTTTCCCGATCATAAAGACACAAAAAGTTTGAAATTTGATAGAAAACTTACGGAATTATGCTCTCGCAAAGTTAGCGGTCTCAGCGATGTTTACGCATCGGCGATTTTGCCCACTTTGAGCCCCATTTTCGGCCAATTTCACTGTACTAGTCGACAAAAAACATGAATATTTCGATAGAACTCCATTTTTTCTATCGAATGGGTGCAAGAAACCACTCATTTATGAAATTCTACTATCCAGTACAGTGGTCAGAATTTAGCAATTTTGCCAATTTCACACAAATTTCAAAAGATGCCAATTTCCGAATAGGGTCCAGAATAAACAAGAAAGACATTCCTGGCACTAAAATGACATTTCCTCTAGTCATTAGTCATGTCTCAAGGCCCCTCTTATATTCTTTTGCTTTCCACTTTGAATTTTTATTTTCACAAAAAATATAAGATTTACTGTTATGCAGACTACTGCATTAGTGTAAAAAATGGTATAAATATTATTGGTGCACTTGTGAAAGAATATTAGACTCACCAGTTGACGTGTATTGCACGCTTGGCACGATTTGTTTACTTTGGAAGTTTGGTAAAAATCGAACATTTCTGCTACTTTGAGCTCAATTTCAAGGCACCTTTCTTTGTAAAACCAGTCAAAATCATCTCAATTTCTGTAATATGTATTCCATTCTATAAAATGAGACCAAGAAAACTAGAATACAACAATAAATACCATACGAAAATACACTGCAAAGTCGCTGATTTATTAAAAAAAAATGGTAAAAGTTTTTTTTTTCTCATTATGCACTGTGTGCTGCAGGATTTTTTTTAGACTGTGCACACTGACCACATAGACCCATTCTTTCATATGAAGGCCTACCAGCTTTCTCCCACTAGATTTGAGGCCGCTAGAATTTATGAGTACTAGTACGTCAAAAACCCCTACGCGTAAGACGTACTAGTACGACGAAAACCCTCAAAGGGTTAAGAAGAAATGATGCTCTGAGTGAAGGCAATGGAAATAAGTCACTCTGACTTTTTTGGGTTATCCTAGGTTCTCTACACATATGTTGTTATGTATGATAATCTATGTAACTGTATTTGTGTATACCTGAATAAACTTACTTACATACATACGAAAGGAATAATTTTCTACAGTTACCCCCAGTAACACATTTTCTCTTATGTTAGATTAGAGAAAATGTTATTCTTGGCATCACTTGTACAAGTTACCTGGCTACGACATCTCATATTTATGTTTATTTATTCTATTGTAGGGTGTATTTATCATCTTTTTATGTTATGTATCGTGTTTATTATATAATTTTGAAAAAATATCATGGATGGATTAATGAAAATGTGTATATTAACGTAATATACAACATTTAATAAGACTCGGTGATTATTATTATTATTATTAGCATTTCTAATATGGCGTCACTTGTGCAAGTCGTCTGCTACCACATCTCATATTTATGTTTATTTATTCTATTGTGGGGTGTATTTATCATCTTTTTATGTTATGTATCGTGTTTATTATATAATTTTGAAAAAATATCATTGATGGATTAATGAAAATGTGTATTTAACGTAATATACGACATTTAAATGAGACGATGATTATTATTATCATTACTAATATGACGTCTGGAGACATAAGACACTCTTACTGATTTTAATGTGTACCTGCATGCCAGCACAGTATGTAAGTTTATTTAAGTACAGGTGTACATAAGTATAATTATCAGAGTATATATAAAATATGAAATAACTTTTAAAAACATTTGAAATTTTGGAGTTTCCAGACAAAATGGAGAGACTTAGTGCTTACTGAGCTCACGAAGAATGTAAACAAACAAGGTGGGGCGCGGTGACCGTATTAGAAAGTCAGGTGGGGGGAGCCGTATAGCGAGTTTTGGTCATAATTTGAAATGACCGTATTAGCAGAACGCCGTAAAGTGAAACGCCATAAAGCGGGGCCTTCCTGTATTCCAAAATTATAATTCTTCAATCACAGTTTTTTTTTTTATTATTATTATTAATACAGTATGCAGTTTTACTGTAATGTAATTTTTAACAAGATTTTAGAGACAATACTGAGCTGAGGGTGTCAGAGGAATCTCATCAACTATAGAGTGGTGTATGTGAGTGTTGATCAGTGAGGAACTGTAGGTATGTCGACTGTGGGTAGTATATATATATAGATGTTGATCAGTGAGGAACTGCAGGTATATCGTCAACTATGGGCGGTAATACATGGGTGTTGATCAGTGAGGAAGTAGATGGACTAGGAAGCTATATTAAATGTTTCCATTGCCACACATAATAATATTAATTGGAATTTTATAATTTAAGTGCCTGTTCTCTCGAGAAATTGACATTCACTCACACGTCAAACCATAAATGCAATAACTACGCAAAAGAAAATACTCAAACTCATGACTCACGAAATCATAATGACACGATTGCAAACAAACCATACGACGGGCAGGGATAGAACCCACGATCAGAGAGTCTCAAAACTCCAAACCATCGCGTTAGCGACGGTTTGGAGTTTTTAGACTCTCTGATCGCGGGTTCTATCCCCGCCCATGGTATGGTTTACTCAAACTCATATTCAAAAGTGACAGTATGTTCATCAGGATTGCAAACTCTAGAAAATAGATATGCTTCCAAGTGCGACTTAAAATTATGGACCGATTCCTGACACTTAGCAGACACTGGTAACCTGTTGTACAGAAAGAATAAAAAGGCACAGTACCATAACTGGAACAACATACAAATAACCCACACATAGGAGAATGAAACTTAGGGCGACGTTTTGGTCTGGGTCGGACCGAAACATTATAATTTTCATTCTCCTATGTGTGGGATATTTGTGTATTTTTCCAGTCCCGGTATTCGTCCAAGTCGGACCAGAATGATTCATTCTTGTATATGTGGGTTATTTGTATATGGAGCTTGTTATGCAGTCTGGGAGCTACACAAGTAGAGACTTTTTCAGCAATTAGTTTCTCCCATACACAGTTTTAACTTGCAGTGTTAGAACAGCAGAATGGTTTACAAGGAGAGGCAGTAAGTGCTATCACTAGTGGGAACTTCAACACACTTTACAATAGACTACATAGGACAGGACACCATGAGCTTAGCTCTGCTCCTGTAGCTACAAATAGGTCAGTTACACTTGTTCATGTTTAGATTTGTACATACCAGAGATAAGTAGCAATTTTTCCAATGGAGTGTAAAAGAAACTTCTTATGGCACATTTGTTTTATCTTAGCAGAAATTTCTCAGTGTTTTCAGCAAGTTTTATAAATGCAGTATATGTACATTTAAAATATTGTATAATACAATATGCAGTACTTGTACAAGAGAGTATTTTCAGTGGTGGCTTGTGTGGGTGTGTTCTCACCTCTCGATTATTGATCGACGTCCATGATGCTGTGTGAAATAATTTATACTTGTTGTACATATACAATATATTATTTATATTGCTTAGGTTTCTACAGTATTAAGAAAAAATGTAAATGACTATATGTTGTATTGATAAATCCACTGAAATAGTGATACCTACATAAATAAATAGGGAGAACAGTGCATAGCTTCTCCTCACTTAGCGACGTACTCGTTTACCAACAACTCGGACTTACGATGGGCTCTCTGACCAGTATGCATACCTAAATAATGTATATTAGAGCTGATTTCCTCAATTCTGTTTATTACAGTATACAGTACACTACTGTATAAACATTTAAAAATATACTAAGAATGTTATAAATGGTGCAAAGGTAACATTAAAACAATATCAGAGATGGATGACACAAACCCACTACCATTATAGTATGTTCCTTGCTTAGCGAAGAATTTGTTTACTGACGTAGTCTTAGGAATGGAACTCCGTCGTTAAGTGAGGAGAAGCTGTACTTACCTTTGATGAAGGAGAAATGTTTCTGTGCTGCCATGGATCCAGTGACCTACCCAGTACCTTCCTCCTCCTTTCACCTGGGTTATCTTTATGGAAAGTGAATGGCAATTCAGGACTTGTCCAGGAGTAGGTGGCCTTGCTGACAGGACCCAGGTTTGCCTAGCATAGCTATTCAGGACTTGTCCAAGAGTAGGTGGCCAGGTTGACAGGATCCAGGTTTGCTTAGCAGGGCAATTCAGGACTTGTCCAGGAGTAAATATTGGTTATAGAGTGCAAATACAGTAATTGTATTATGAGGCTAGACTTATGTGAGCAAGACATCAACCTTATATGCAAATAACCCTTACTTAGGAGAGGTCACTTGTGAGGGTTTTTGTCTGTCCTCGACCAATGTCATAAGTAGTTGTTAGTTTTCTCTCCTAAGTACTGGTCATGTGTAAGTTCCCAAAAAATGTATTAACTTTTTATTCTTTAGATCAACCTTATTCTGGAAGGTTATCTGAAATACTGGTCTGCCCCACCATATTTAGATTTTCTATTACGCTGTCTTTAATTCATTATGTGCAACGTATGTTTACAGAATGAAGTTGTTTCTGTATGCAGAGCATATTGAAGACTCCATGGACCTGGAGTGTATGTATAGCATGAAGTGAGGGTCAGCTAGATGTGGTTGTTTCATTATAAAGGTAGACACGTGTGAGAGGAAGGTTAAGTGAAATCTAGGTCATTGAAAATATAGACTTGTAACATTATAAATCTAAATTTGCTTGGATGGGAGGGGGGGGAGTGCATTGTGGGAAATCACTGAAATTACTGGGATTGTAGTATCATATGGCTGATTTATTTGACAGAAACGTAATGCCCTAAAAAGAAAAACTCATGCCCTGTTTGGACATACAGATGATGGGTTCACCCAGAATAGCAGAAAGTGAATAGTCAATACAAGTTTTGCCATTTATTGTACAGGAGTATGTGGTACAAAGAGTTTGTGATTTACAGCCCTGCACTGCTGCTGCTTCAGTATTTGAACCACTCTGAGTTTATCATAAGGCTCTATGACTCACCAGTCTTTTAGAGCAAATACAGTACTATCTCGGTACTCAAACTTAACCCTTTGACTGTCACAACCCCAAATCCTGAAGCGTCTCCTGGTGTCGAAAATTAAAAAAAAAAAAAAAAATTCTTATGAAATGATAGAGAATTTATTCCCGATGTTAATGACACCAAAAGTATGAAATTTGATAGAAAACTTACGGAATTACGCTTCTGCAAAGTTAGCAGTCTTGGCGATATATACGCATCGGCAATTTTGCCGACTTTGAGCCCTATTTTCGGCCAGTTCCATCATTCCAGTTGACCAAACTCATAGCTATTTCTTTAGAACTCCATTTTTTCTATCAATTGAGTACAAGAAGCCGCCCATTTACCGATTTCAACTACCCAATAAAGTGGTCAGAATTTGGCAATTTGGCCAATTTCACACAAATTAAAAAAGATACCAATTTCAAAATAGGGTCCAGAATAAGCAATGCAGACATTCTTTGCACTAAAATAACATCCTCTGTTCATTAGTCACGTCTCCAGGCCCCTCTTATATTACTCTTGCTTTCTATTTTGATTTTTTATTCACAAAATATAGAAGATTTACTGTTATGCAGACTACTGCATTATTGTAAAAATGGTATAAATAATATCAGTGCGCTAGTAAAAGAATATTAGACTCCCTAGTTGAAGTGTATTGAACATGTGGTGTGACTTGCTTACTCTTGAACATTGGTAAAAATCGATCATTTCTGCTACTTTGAGCTCAATTTCATCGTGAAACTAATCATTGTTTTTATCGTGAAACTAATCAAAATCATCTCTGTTTCTGTAATATGTTTTCCATTCTATCAAATGAGACCAAGAAAATGAAAATACTATAGGAAAATACACCTCATAGTCGGTGTTTTAATCCAAAAATACGGTCGGAGTTTTTTTTTCTCTCATTATGCACTGCGTGCTGCAGGATTTTTTTATACAGTGCACACTGACCACTCAGACTCATTCTCTCACAAATGGGCCTACCAGTTTTCTCCTGCTTGATTTGAAGCCACTAGAATTATTGAGTACTATACTGTAGTATATATGTCCAAAGCACTGGCTCGTAAGACGTATATATACAGCCGAAACAGTCAAAGGGTTAATTCATTCCAGAAGGCTGTTCGAGTGTCAATCTGTTTAAGTACTGAGCAAATTTTCCCCATAAAGAATAATGTAAATTAGATTAATCTGTTTCAGGCCCCCCCCCCTCCCCAATACACTTACAAAAGCATTTTAACATGAAGTTTAAAAGCCTAGCATGCAGAAATCTAAAAAAAAATAAACACAGTGTTTGTCTATCCAAGTGATAGACTAGCAAGAGCTTCACTTTTAAGGGGCAGCTGACAATCTGTGTGCACCTGTGGCCCATGGATTAAAAAAAAAAATTGAAAAAATTACAAAAAATGAGTTAAGTTTACAGAAAAATATCTTAATGATTTGGCAACATTTTGGTGCAAGTCTCATGTTTGTAGAGTGAATTACTGTATAATCATTTTACAAAAATTTATTGTGATGATGCAGCACATACAGTGGACCCCCGCCTTACGAACACATTACGTTACGTTAAATCCGCCACATGAAGCATTTGAATGCAAAAATTTTGCCTCGCCTCACAATGAAAAACTCGCCTTACGTGATTCGTCCGAGATGCATCCCACGTGTGGCCTCAGCACCAGTGTTTACAAGCCAGCCAGTGCGGCCGCATCTATGCATACATTTGGTACATTTCACATTATCCCAGTGTTTTTAGTACTTGTAGCTGCAAAATAAGTCACCATGAACCCCAAGAAAGCTTCTAGTGCCATCCCTGTGGTAAAAAGAGCGAGAATTAGTATGGAATTGAAAAAAGAAATTAAGGAAATGTGTGTAAAGTGGGTTGAACTGCACACCTTTATGGATGAAAATCACACTGACACAGCTACTGCAAGCCGTGTTGGCAATCTGTACAATGACAATGTTATGGCCCATTTTAGGAAAGTCTTAAAGGAATGGGAGGTACAGAGCTCTATGGACAGATTTGTTGTGCAACAGAGGTCCAGTGACTCTCAAGCTGGTCCTAGTGGCATTAACCCTTTCAGGGTCCAAGGCCAAAATCTGAAGTGGTGCCCCAGTGTCCAAGAATTTTCAAAAAAAAAATTTGTTATTTTTTCTTATGAAATGGTAGAGAATGTTTTTGTGAAGGTAATAAAACAAAAAGTACAAAATTTGATGGAAAATTGACGAAATTATGCTCTCGCGAATTTTGATGTGTCAGCGATATTTATGAATCGGCGATTTTGCCAACTTTGACTCCCATTTTAGGCCAATTACATTATTCCAGTCGACCAAATTCTTAGCTATTTCACTAGTATTACTTCTATTCTATCGATTTAGCACAAGAAATCGCCCAGTCAACTGTTTCAACTACAAAATAAAGTGATCGGAAATTGGTAATTTGGCCAATTTAACACAAAGTTCAAAATATTCCAATTTCTAAATAGGGTCCAGAATAAACAATGTAGGTATTCCTGGCACTAAACTAACATTTCCTCTGTTCATTAGTTACGTTTTGAGGCTTTACAAATAAATTCCATTTTGATTTTTTATTCACATAATGAATTTTTATTCACACCAAAAAATAGAAGATTTACTGTTATGCAATATTGTAATAATTGTATAAATATCATCACCACATTTGTGAATGTATATTAGACCCACCAGCTGGCGTGTATTAGACGTGTGAGGTTGTTTGTTTACTCTTGAACATCGGCAAAAATTTAACATTTCCGCTACTTTGAGGTCAGTTTCAAGCCATTTCCAGTGCTAAAACCAATCAAAATCATCTCTATTTCTGTAACATGTCTTCCATTCTATCAAATGAGACCAAGAAATCGCAAATACAACTATAAAAAACATACGAAAAAACACTGCAAATTCGCTGTTCTAATCAAGAATCACAGTCTCAGTTTTTTTTCCTCTCATTATACACAGTGTGCTGCAGGATTTGTTTTATGTGGTGCACACATACCACATAGATGTATTCTCTCATATCTAGGCCCAAATTTACCACTCACAGTTTATCAGAGTGAGCTGAGCTCATGGCGTAGATCTACGGTTTGGACCCTGAATGTAAAGCCGTAGATCTACGGGACGGACCCTGAAAGGGTTAAAAGAAGAAGGGAAGTAACCCCAGAAAAGGACTTGCTACCTCAAGTCCTAATGGAAGGGGATTCCCCTTCTAAACAATAACTTCCACACTTTCCCCTCCTCCCATCCCATCAGTCATCACCAGATCTTCAATAAATGTAAGTGTCATGTATTCTATTCTTAGTAGAGTAGTAATTGTGCATGTCTTCTTCAGTTTGTGTGTATTAAAATTAATATTTCATGTGGTAAAAAAAAAAAAAAAAAATTCATACTTTGGGGTGTCAGGAATGGATTAATTTGATTTCCATTATTTCTTAGGGGGAAAATTAATTCGGCTTAACAATAATTTCAGGTTACGATGAGCTCTCAGGAACGGATTAATATCGTAAGGTGGGGGTCCATTGTATTACACATCTGAACATGTAGTGAATTTTCTGATTTTTTCAAATTTTTTTATTTTTTTATAATACATTAAATTCACCATCTAGCATTGTTATGAAGTGGGAAGAGCTATAGGAGAGAGAGGGAGGGGCCAGCAGAAAGAGCATTTATTATCTGATGAGTCATCTTGATAGCTGGATACCAGCAGTGGTGTGAATAAAATATTGTGTAGTAATCATAATATTAGTAATAAAGGTTATCTATCACATTTATTCCAACTTGGTATCAGGAACATGATAGATAATCTAGAAGCACAATAAAGAACCAAAAATAAATAATTAAAGGCATGTTATGTGGAGAAGCGGGGGCGGGCCAGCCGCCGTTCTGGGATATGATCATAGGATAGATACGTTCTCTCATTTGTTCCCTGATATATAACACCAGAGAAAATGGTGTTTACATCAGGGCAAACACAGTTAGATTACATTTATCTTAACAAAAAGCTCAAAAATAGTGCTATTTTTTCCAGATTTTTTTTCTTTCCCCAAGTCCTTTGATATGCGCATGTTTTCATCGATTTTCTCAGAAGTAAGATATTGACCTATTTCTTGATGTGGCACCATTAATAATGAATGAGTTAAAATGATTTTCACAGCGAATATAAAACAATATTTTACGCAGTACAAGATGCATTTTTGAAATATGCAAAATATTATTTTTTTTTTTTTTTGGTATAGATAAAAGACAGTTATTTTGATAAATGTGAAAACCTTACCAACTTCATTTTTTTTTGGGGGGGGGGGGATGTAGATAAGATATATTGCAGTACAGTGGAACCTCTGTTTTCGTGATTAATTCGTTCCAGAAAGTCTGACAAAAACTGAATTGTATGAAAACTGAAGCAATATTAATGTAAATCCAATTAATCCATTCCAGACACCCAAAAATGTTAACAAAAAATATATTTTATAGAGAATAACTATAGTTTCACATCCAGAAAACAATGAGAAATAAATATAAATAACTAATAAAATGGATAAATGAACATTTAACATCACTTTTACCTTATTGAAGACTCTTGTTGGCATATGGAAGACGGCGAGGAGGGGAGAGAGAAGAGGAGAGGTTATTGTTTGGAAGGGGAATCCCCTTCCATAAGGACTTCAGGTATCAAGGCCTTATCTGGGGTTACTTCCCTTCTTTGTCTTTTACTGGCATTAGGACCAGCTTGAGTCACTGGACCCCTGTCACACAAAAAATATGTTCAGAGAAGTCTGTTTCTGGTGTCTCTTTAAGATTTACCTAAAATGGGACACGGTATTGACATTGAACATGTTGCAGACATGACTTGCAACAGCTTTGTTAGGGTGATATTTCTCCACAGAACTTTGCAACTCATTCCACTTTGCACACGTCCTTAATCACTGAAGAAGTCACATTCTCCCCTCTCTCTTCCTCCTCCTCTGAAGCAATTTCCTCAGCTGCAGTCACTTTCATGCATTGCTACTTTCCACTTTGCCACTTTTGTACAGTGGAACCTCAAATATCGAACTTTCTTCAGTCCAGAAGGCTGTTCGATTGCCTTTACCGAATTAATTTATTCCCATCAGGAATAATGTAAATTAGATTAGTCCATTTCAGACCCTCAGAAATACACTTATAAAAGCACTTACAAAAATACACTTACATAATTGGTTGTGTTGGGAGCAGTTCGATTTTTGAGGTTCCACTGTACTTTGATACGAGTTCTTTCTTGAATTCTATCATGTTTCTCTCCTTCTTTATCAAAGGGCTGACACTCGGAACTTTCTCTGGCCCAGTGGTGGCTTATTTAACAATCACACTCAATAAACAAGCACAAAAAACAATGGATTATTACAAAATGTTATCCAAACATGCAGGGTAATGCTCAATCAACAAGACACAAAGCCAGACTGAGTCAGAACACGTGGGATGCTTTGTGTGGGCACAGGCAGGTGGACGCGTTTGGTACGGCTGACCATTGTCATCTCTACGAAAACTGAGTGGATGTACGAAAATGGACAAAATTTAGACAAAAAAAAAGTCATCAAAAACCAAATCCTATAAAAACCAGGGCATATGAAAACTGAGGTTCCAGTGTATGTGAATCTTACAAAGAATCAGATTAGCCATGTTTTATCAATAGAAAGTGTCCAAACAACATTTCCCAGTACCATTATGTGCCTCCTTGCTGCCAAATGTCATTTGTAGCTTCTTAAAGTACACCAACAATTAATGAATTTGGACGATAAAAAACGACAAGATGTGTGTGAGTTTCAGCCTCCCGTTAAATCACCAGTTGCATTCCTGCACAGCAAAAGAGTGAGTCTGTCCTTCATTGGCTTGTGTCCTGGCAATGTCTTCTCATTTTGAGTTATACAGGTTCTATTTGGCATTTTTTTCCAAAATAAAACTGTCTCATCACATTTGACCCGTAAACAGTCCAAACATATATACGTATACGTTTTTTCAACATTTGAAAGTATGTAAAAAAAGTAGATCTTCGTTTTGGTTTTTTACATTTGAAAATGTGTAAAAAAAACTTTGATCTACTTTTTTTTTTTTGTTATATTTGAAAATATGTAAAAAAAACGTAGATCTACTTTTGTAGCACTATACATGTGAATGTAGATCTGCTTGGACCGTTTACGGGTTAAACACTTGTTGGGGAATAAAACCCTCAGCCTCTACATAGTCACTAAACTCACTGATGTGTTTCTCGGCACCAGGTTGTGTTTGTTTGGTCGAGTGCCAAGCAAACGGTTGTCTACCGAGCGATTTTTTACCAAACAAAGCGTTTGAATACCGAATTGTTCGAGTTGGAAGCTGTTTGAGTACTTCGGTACTACTGTATAAAGTGCACTCTAGACAGTTACTACTAACAGGTGATTCATATATGAAAAAAAATGATTCATACTGACAATATGAGAAAGGGTAATCTGGGATGTCACTGGAGATAATATTCTAAGAGGTCACTGTAAATAATAATCTGGGAGGTCATTGGAAATAATATTCTGGGAGGTCACTGGAAATAATATTCTATGTCACTGGAAATAATATTTTGGGAGGTCATTGGGAATAATATTCTGGGAGGTCACTGGAAATAATATTCTGGGAGGTCACTGGAAATAATATTCTGGGAGGTCACTGGAAATAATATTTTGGGAGGTTACTGGAAATAATATTCTGGGAGGTCATTGGAAATAATCTTCTCAGAGGTCACTGGAAATATTCTGGGAGGTCACTGGACACCATCAAGTATAAAAAATAAATTCTGGTGATGCCTATACAAAAGTTCCTGTAGAAAATGAGTACTAAGTAGACTGTTTAATATTACGCATCTTTTATTGCCTTAATAATTAGGGTATCATGCCATTTGTTATGATAAGTGATGGTAATGAGACCAACACAGTGTATATATCTGTTAATTTTATTTAAACTAAAGAATGCAAATGGTAACCATAAATGACTTACAATCAAATGCACAATTATTTTCAACCAAATAAGTATTAGTATAAGCCAACGCATGCCCTTGCAAGATAAGACACACAACAAACTTTTATTGGGACAACATTTCGCTCTGTAGAGCTTAACCACATCATGATAAAGCTCCACACAGTCGAAGGTTGTCACGACAAAATCTTGTTATCCTGCAATGTGTGTCTTACCTTCGCTGTTGTCGGCAGTACGACACCTGATCCCACGCATGCATTGTTTTGTAACATATAAGTGTTCATGGTATTTATATATTCATGAAGCAGTATAAACATAGAATTTACATAAATATGTACAGTAAGAACATAGAGAATTACGTCATAATTAATGTAATATTTTTATTGTAAATTAAAAAAAAATTTGAGAGGTAGACGTGTTGTAAGTTTTGCTTTTAATAATTAAATCTGTACCATTTAAACTGTATTATATCTGAATTATGAAATGTCTTGATTTTGAAATAAAATAATTCTATAAATGATTTGTTTCACTCCTTTTCTTGTAACGACTTAGTAATAAATAACTTAGTGATGTTGGCGAGTGGTGGTGGTTAATGTGTACATTGACTTAGTGATGTTGGTGAGTGGTGGTGGTTAATGTGTACATTGTTATAGTAAGGTATTTTTTGTACGTATATTGAAAATGCAGTACAAGAGGTTCTCAAGTTGTATTTGCCTCAAGTTATACAAATCACATCTACAGACACTTAGAAAGCACTTATGTTACAAGCACTTAGAAAGCAGTTATGTTACAAACATTTAGAAACCACTTATGTTACCAACACTTAGAAACCACTTATGTTACCAACACTTAGAAACCACTTATATTGCACTTAGAAAACATTTACATTGTAAATGTGCATGAGAAATGCATAAAACACAATCATCTTTTGTACAACATTTTATGTGCAATAACTCATTTGTTAGTTGAAACATCAGGAACACAAATAGCTTGTAATTTGAAAACACAAGGAAAACAATGGGTGTACAAGTTGAAATGCAAAGACTGCAACTTGTTTGCAAGTTGTAACATCAAGAACACAACTTGTAATCCGTTCCTTCCATAGCAGTTGTCAATATGTCAACCACTCTTTGTCTTTGTTTTCCCTCTGCCAATTTTGTTTTACACACCTACCCATTCACCGACTTCAGAGACACAAGACCATATTGGTATTGAAGATACAAGTCCAGAATGGACCTTGACAGACTTCATCTTAAAGATGGAAAGTCACAAGACCCTCATCTTGTAACATTGTGCTCACTGGTTAGGTTAGGTAAGGTTTCTCAGGAGACAGGATAAGTATTTCCTGATGAGGGTCTTACTCACATAGTGACCCACAGTTGGAGCTTTTGATCATCTAATTGAGGTCTTCAACTGGCTTACCAGTCCACCCCTTGATAAATTATATATATATTGCTGCTGACTGGTTTTCGAGTTCAACCTGTTGTTTTCTCCCTCCCACAGCTTTCATGGTACATACATCTATTCTCATACCCCTCATAGACTAGATGATGTTGAGGGTATGAGATCTGATGTGCCATGGAAACTGGGTGGGAAAAGGATTAGACGGTAGGGTCCCAGTTGGTGGCTGCTGTTACAACCAAGTCACACAAGTGCTGGTTATAAAATCATGGCATTAGAACCATCGTGGCTGATTGGTTACAGTGCTGGGCCTGCTACCTGTGTGGGCCATGTGTTGAGTCACCATTCAGTATTCTGTTTATTCACATAAGTGTGTATGTGTATATATTATATATATACACACATACATATAAGTTCCTTGATAATGTGAGTAGTCACGAAAGCGCTTGGAATTTCACTACTCTTTCATAGTGGTTGTTTTGCATATTTTTAAATCACCTGTTTACTGTGATCTTATTGCATACATATAAATTATATTATACTTATACTGGTATATATATATATATATATGGGCATTATTATCTCTGAACGAATCAGTAAGATGTCCAGATAAATTTTTTTAATAAAACAAAGTGTTACTGCGTGTCAGTTGTTCTTACGAAGAGAATCTCAAAGGAAAGTTAGTACGTGCTCAAAAGGTCAAGAAACTGAGAACCCTCGTATATAAATCCACACTGCGAACGATAAAGCACACCGCAAGTAGTGTACACTCCGCTTCGCATCGCAAGGGGGAAAATCACCACTCGGTACGAATTTAATTTTGTGCACCTGATTGGCCAAAATTGAGCGAGCACGCACCTGGCATGTGTGTAATCCGATAGAAGTACTGTAGCTCAGTAAAAAAATAGAAACAGTCCTAGTACAACCCGGTTTTTCTCCTTTTTTGCAGGTGAGACGGACCTGAGAAAAGCCTACGACAGAGAGAGAAAGGTGTGTCCTGTATGTCAGAAGACGATCACGGCGAAAAACATAGCGAGGCACATACGTACTCACGGCAACTTGGCCAAGCTAGACCCAGCTTACGAGACACTCGACTTCATGGACTGTGCATGGATACCAGAGTGACACTCGCCCATTCTCTCACTCTCCTCGCTCCTACATGCCCAAATAAATATTTTTCTAAACTTTCCTTCACTCAGACAACAGAGTCCAGCACTGGTAAGCCAGTGATTGCTGCTGTCACAGCCATCTGTGGGGTCGGCAGCTACCCCATCATCATGTATTTCAAGACATCACCATTTTGCTGTGCCTTTGCCATTGGGTCTGTGCTGGTGAACGAGTCGTCTTACGTGTCAGGTGATTTTCCCTGACTAACAAACTAACAGCAGTCCTCCTTGGAAAATGCACCTGATTTCTTCTTGAAGACTGAAGAATATAAAACCTAATTACATATACAGCATATATAAATAGTATATATACACTGTATATATGGTATATAGAGAGCTCTCACATTTGTTTGGTAGCGATTGGTCAAGAACTGTAGATTAAATACTTAAGATTTTCTTGAGGCTGAATTATAAACGTTTTTCCGTGCTTAGTTTTTTACCAACTGCACTCATACTTGTGTATGTTAATTTTATGAACACACAGAAGATAGAATTGGAAACTGGTCTAAAGAGGGCAGACCCCTGCAAGAGATAGATAGGTCTTGAACCACGAAAGTGCACAGGAGTCTACATTTCTTGCTTCGAACACCAGAATGACCAGAAACACAGCAAAAGATGATGTCTTTATCCTTGCTGAAGAGGCAACACAGCCAGTGTTGAATGTGAAGGTTGATGCAGCGAGTCAAAACTCTGAAGAGCTTATAACTCACCTTAAGAAACAGAGACCACAATAAAGGAAGAAGTGGGAAGAGATGCAGTATGAATGATGGCTGCAAGAAGTGCTTTAAACTCTGTCATGAAAATGATTTCTATATTCAGTATATGTTGCTGTATCGCACTACAGTAGGGTCCCGACTTTTGACATTTTGCACTTATAACTTATACTCTGGAATTGGCTAATTCCTTACGAACATTCATCTGCAGTTTTGATCATAAATATTCACTCGTTATTTTAAATAAATGACATTTTCTCAGTTTCTTGTTTTACCAAATGCATTAATACTTTGTGTGTGCTTATTCTCTACATTTATAGAGGTCTCTTGTTTGTTTGGTGGAGGAATGTAATGGAATTACACTTATTGTTAGTGTAATATCTTTATTAAACAAGAAATAATGTCATTAGTAAGTGAATGTTTCGATAAGGAATGGACATTTCAGTTCTACGTAAAGAAAATCTTGAGCCAATTGGAGCTTCAGGAACCCAAAATGTGTGTCATCAGTGGATGCCTTGACGAGTGGTGGGGAGGGCTGTGAGTGTCCATATACAGTGGAACCTCGGCACTCGAACTTAAATGGTTCTAGAAGGCTGTTCGAGTGCCGATCTGTTCGAGTACAGAACAAATTTTTCCCAGCCAATTTTCTTTTTGGTTGGCTGTTATCACTAACCCTTTTAGGCTAGGCCCCATGGTGACTTATTTATACAGATGTAAAAAAAAAAATGCAAACAAAATAGTTTACAGAGAAGTTCTGGCAGGTCGTGTTTGTTTGGTTGAGTGCCGAGCGATTTGTTTACTGAACGAAGCTTTTGCATACCGAATTGTTCGAGTACCGAGGTTCCACTGTATCATTAAATTCTCCTCAAAGTTTTCCTTGCTGCAAAACACTGGCAAAAGGCAAGTGACAGAGTATGCAAATCCGTCTTAAGTTCCTAATAAGGTGCATTTAAAGCCTTAATATGATAGTTTTGTCAATAATTATACTTTTAAAACCCTCATGCTTTTCTGAAGGTAAAAGTATACTCTAAGTATATTTATGGAGTATGTTATGATGTATATATTACATATCTCAAGTGGTGAAGTTGTCATACAGTAAAAAAGCAAAAGTAAGATATTTAAAGCCAATTCATTTGAAGACTGGCAACAGAGTGACATATTTTGAATTTTCTTAACCCTTTCAGGGTCTAGACCTCCGATCTGAAACTTGTCTACAGGGTCAAAGAAGTTTCAAAAAAAAATTTTGTTATTTTTTCTTGTGAAATGGTAAAGAATCTTTTTCTGAAGGTAATAAAACAAAAAGTATGAAATTTGACGGAAAATTGATGAAATTACGCTCTTGTGAATTTTGCTGTGTCAGTGATATTTATACTGGTGATTTTGCCCACTTTCTCTTCCATTTCAGGCCAATTACATTATTCCAGTCGGCCAAATTCTTAGCTATTTCGCTAGTATTACTTCTGTTTTATCGATTGAGCACAGGAAATCACCCAGTCAATTGTTTCAACCACTCAATAAAGTGGTCGGAAATTGGTAATTTGATCAATTTCACACAAAGTTCAGAATGTTCTGGTTTCAAAATAGGGTCCAGAATAAACAATGCAGGCACTCCTGGCACTAAAATAACATTAGTTATTAGTTACTTTTCCTGGCTTTACACATGAATTCCATTTTGATTTTTTTATTCACATAATGAATTTTTATTCATGCCAAAAAATAGAAGATTTACTGTTATGCAGTATTGTAATAACTGTACAAATAATATCAGTACATTTGTGAATGCACATTAGACTCACCAGCTGACGTGTATTGGATGTGTGACATCATTTGTTTACTCTTGAACATCGGCAAAAATCGAACATTTTCATTATTTTGAGCTCAGTTTCAAGCCATTTTCGGTGCTAAAACCAGTCAGAATCATCTCTATTTCTCTAATATATCTTCCATTCTATCAAATGAGACCAAGAAACCACGAATACAACCGTAAAACACTCACAAAAAACAAAACAAAACTGAAAAGTCGCTGTTTTAATCCAACAATATGGTCGCAATTTTTTTTCTCATGCACTACATGCTGCAATATTTGTTTTATATGGTGCACACTTATG
Source organism: Cherax quadricarinatus (assembly GCF_038502225.1). Taxonomy (NCBI): domain Eukaryota; kingdom Metazoa; phylum Arthropoda; class Malacostraca; order Decapoda; family Parastacidae; genus Cherax; species Cherax quadricarinatus. Next base: position 7,976,936 of record NC_091385.1, read on the forward strand.
ATATATAGATGTATTCTCCCGTAGAACTACGGGACGAACCCTCAAAGGGTTAAGTACTAATACCAAAACAGATGGTTTCATATTTTTTTTAAACAGGAAATGATTATAGTTTGATTTGAACTTTTAAAATATTTTTTATTGTTTTTTCTTTTTAAGTAGCACATTAAACTTGAACTTTAACCATTATAAAATATTTACACTTTTCACTGTCTAGTATTAAGGTGCTGACAGTTTATCAGGTTCGTATTTTGAATTATCAATGAGGAATTGCATATTCCCATCTGATTATTAGAATGCACATTACTTACAGACAGACAAAATCGAAACACACATTGGCTTGTATTCTTAGGAATAGAATTCAAATGCCATATTGCCAACAGTATGGAAGAAAAGTCGTATATTGCAAAATAAGCCTTTATTGAGACAATATTTTGCTGTCCAGAGAGTGAAACATTGTACCACTAAAAGCTCTTTCTGCAGTATGTTAATTTTCTTCACTGCTGGAAATAAGCAACCATTGTTCTGCATCACAGAAGCTATGGATTCACTTGTATTTTATTAATTTTAATTAGTAGATACTGGTTATATCTAAAAGTGATTTTTAAAAAGAGTAGATATACAGTGGACCCCCGCATAACGATCACCTCCAAATGCGACCAATTATGTAAGTGTATTTATGTAAGTGCGTTTGTACGTGTATGTTTGGGGGTCTGAAATGGACTAATCTACTTCACAATATTCCTTATGGGAAAAAATTCGGTCAGTACCGGCACCTGAACATACTACTGGAATGAAAAAAGTTCGTTAACCGGGGGTAGATATATACTAATTACATCAAAAGGTGTACCATAATGGTAAGCATAATAATACAGTATTATTTTACTATAGAGAAATTACAGTTCTGTAAAGTTTTCCAGTAAATGCACTTAGCCATTTACTTAAGCAAATTAATTATGAACATTGTGCATTACTGAGATATTTACTGCATGAGGTAGCATGCCATAAGCTATCTTATAAAGCTTCTTCATATAGTGTTTTTTTTATTATATGCAGTTGAAAAAGTGCATCCAAAATTTAATAGCGCATGAAAGATTAGATTTTGCCACTGAGGTGGCTAGTTTATTGTGCACACCATGTCCATTCTGTGGATGGTAGTGCAAAAGCATATGGATACACATGCACTGTGAAAGGACCTTTATTGTATTTTTTCAATTGCATTCGCAAAAAAAGCACAAAATACTATAGCATTATAAGAGAGGTGACTGAATGGAAATAATACAAAAATTGTACGACAAGCTTAATTGGGACAGTACAGGTCCACATCTCTTTATCCGAAACCCTTGGGGAAAGTAGTGTTTTGAATTTCAGAACGAAGGTGGGGTCTAGGGCAACACTTCATAATCAAACATTAACACTGCAGCAAAAATGCATGAATACTCACACTAAGTGGGATAAATAAAGCATACAAATGCTACTACAGTTTATTTATAAAGTAATAATGGGATAATTATAGACCAGGAAAATGATTCTCAAGACGATTGACAGACGGCATTTTTAAAGACTACTTCAAGTGTCACCTGTCTTTAACCCTTTGACTGTCGCAACCCGAAATCCTAGTGTCTCTCTGTCGCAAAATTTTTGAAAAAAAAAATTATTTTTTCTTATGAAATGGTAGAGAATCTATTCCCGATGTTAATGACACCAAAAGTACGAAGTTTGATGGAAAACTTATGGAATTACGCTCTCGCGAAGTTAGTGATCTTGGCAATGTTTACACATTGGGGATTTTGCCCATTTTGAGCCCAATTTTCGGCCAGTTCCATTGTCTCAGTCGACTAAACTCATAGCTATTTCTTTAGAACTCCATTTGTTCTATCGATTGAGTACAAGAAACTGCCTATTTACCGATTTCAACTACCCAATAAAGTGGTCAGAAATTGGCAATTTGGCCAATTTCATGCAAATTAAAAAAAAAGATGCCAATTTCAAAATAGGGTCCAGAATAAATAATGCAGACATTCCTGGCACTAAAATAACATTTTTCTCTCTTCATTAGACATGTCTCCAGGCCCCTCTTATATTACTCTTGCTTTCTATTTTGAATTTTTATTCACACAAAAAATAGAAGATTTACTTTTTTCACCTGTGTTCACAATGTCATCATCATCACTACTATACTCATGCTTATTTGTATTTAACACCATTTCAGCAATTTCACCATCACTTAAGGAATGCTCAACAGGTGCATCATTATCAATGTTCAGCATTTCTTCGATGTCAGCCTTCCTGTAACTTATTTACACCTTCGTCTGATAAACTTTTAGGGTAAGTTACGAGGTTTGATATCATCATCTCATCAGTGACACAAAATCCTTCAGTCTTCATCTGTAGGCTCGTTTAGATCAAACATTTTAGGCTAAAATCTGTGCCAAGCATTTGTTAATGTTGATTTATCAACATCCTTCCAAACATTAACAACTGCATAAATGGCATCCTTAACACTGAACTCTTTCTGGAAGTCTTGGATTCCTACTCCTCTGTTGACTGCAGCAAGCATACAGTTTAAAAAATAGTCTCTATACAATAGATGCATGTGTGAGCACTACAAGCACTGAGACACAACTGACGCCTGCCACTCTGGCTGTCAGTGCTGGGTCACACCGCCACGTAGCGGCATTGGAGTTAAGTAGGTATGACCAACGCTCCACACTCCACGAAATAACTTTGGTTTTTGGAACTTTTCGAATTTCAGAATTTTGGATAAAGGGATGACCTGTATTGCACTGTGTAGAGCTTTGTCAAGTCATGACTTGACGAAATTGTCCCATTACAAGCTTGTTCCATTACAAACTTCTAATGAAACAACTTCCGCCATGTGTCTTCATCTTCATGTGATATTTACAATTCATTTTTTGCAAAACTGCCTCCACTGTCCTTTGGACATAAAAATATTTGTGTTTACACTTTTTTACATAATTTTTTTTTTTTTTTTTTTTTTTTTTTTTTTTTTTTTTTTTTTTTTTTTTTTTTTTTTTTTTTTTTTGTAATTGTTGGCCAGCATTTATGTTTGTTTACAGTTGTATTATTACAATTTTGTGAGTCATTTATGTATATAGTCTGATCCGAACAAGTTTAGTGCTTTTCATTAAGATGATAATGTCCAGTGAGAAGAGTAAAAATTCACAACAGTAAAAGTCACAGTACCATGGCTGGAACAGTAAAAATCACAATACCATGGCTGGAACAATAAAAGTCACATTACCATGGCTGGAACAATAAAAGTCACATTACCATGGCTGGAACAATAAAAGTCACAGTTCCATGGCTGGAACAATAAAAGTCACAGTTCCATGGCTGGAATAATAAAGTCACAGTTCCATGGCTGGAATAATAAAGTCACAGTACCATGGTTGGAACAGTAGAAGTCAGAATATTGTGGCTAGAACAGTAGAAGTCAGAATATCATGGCTGGAACATTAGAAGTCAGAATATCGTGGCTGCAACAGTAGAAGTCAGAATATCGTGGCTGTAACAGTAGAAGTCAGAATATTGTGGCTGGAACAGTAGAAGTCAGAATATCGTGGCTGCAACAGTAGAAGTCAGAATATCGTGGCTGGAACATTAGAAGTCAGAATATTGTGGCTAGAACAGTAGAAGTCAGAATATCATGGCTGAAACATTAGAAGTCAGAATATCGTGGCTGCAACAGTAGAAGTCAGAATATCGTGGCTGTAACAGTAGAAGTCAGAATATTGTGGCTGGAACAGTAGAAGTCAGAATATCGTGGCTGCAACAGTAGAAGTCAGAATATCGTGGCTGTAACAGTAGAAGTCAGAATATCGTGGCTGGAACAGTAGAAGTCAGAATATCATGGCTGGAACATTAGAAGTCAGAATATCGTCGTTGGAACAGTAGAAGTCAGAATATCGTGGCTGCAACAGTAGAAGTCAGAATATCGTGGCTGGAACAGTAAAAGTCAGAATATCGTGGCTCGAACAGTAGAAGTCAGAATATCGTGGCTCGAACAGTAGAAGTCAGAATATCGTGGCTGGAACAGTAGAAGTCAGAACATCGTGGCTGGAATAATAAAAGCCACAGTACCATGGCTGGAACAATAAAAGTCACAATACCATTGCTGGAACAATTCACCAAAAACCTACAGTTAGGAGAAGAACTTTGTGATGCCAGTTTGATGTATCCTGGAATACAGTCAAGTCACAACAGTCTTGACAGTGGTCCAGGATCGAATGAACCATCGTCATAAGGGTCCTCTACCATGTGTGGGTGTTTGGTGAGTGATACCCACCATGTTGTCTTTATAATAATAATAATATTTATTTCTTCAAGTACATGTACAAGGTATACAGGCCTAGCTGACATTACTGACATACTACTATATAGAAAGCCCCTTGTTATGCAGAGCATTTTGGGCAAATTAGGTCATTTGTGTCCCTAGGATGCAACCCACACCAGTTGACTAACACCCAGGTACCTATCTAGTAGATGAACAGTGACAGCAGGTGTCTTCAGGAAACACATCCTAATGTTTCCGCCTGTACTGGGGATTGAACCACAGACCTCAGTGTGTGAGCTGAGTGCACTAGCAATTGATCTATGGGAACTGAAGGAACCATACTGGGGATGAAGCTACTGTATCATATTGAAACACTAGCAGCATTTAATGCAAGAATTGCACATCTTGAAATTCCTCCATGTTTATCTTCAGTGACAAATTTGAGAGGTAGATGAATGCAGTCTTTTTTTTTTTTTAACACATCGCTGTATAGCCCTTGTGGCTTAGCACTTCTTTTTTATTATAATAATAATAATAATATCAACACATTGGTCATTTCCCACCAAGACAGGTTGAGCTGAAAAATGAAAAGAACTTTCATAATCATTCATTCCATCACTGTCTTGCCAGAGATGCTCCTACACTACAATCAACTCTCTTATTAACCTCCTCTGTACACCATGATTTTTGTTGCAAATGCAATTGAAAAAGTAGATTTAGAATTGAAGTGTGTGTGTGTGTGTGTGTGTGTGTGTGTGTGTGTGTGTGTGTGTGTGTGTGTGTTGTGTGTGTGTGTGTGTGTGTGTGTGTGTGTGTGTGTGTGTGTGTGTGTGTGTGTTGTGTATGTGTGTGTGTGTGTTGTGTGTGTGTGTGTGTGTGTGTGTGTGTGTGTGTGTGTGTGTGTGTGTGTGTGTGTGTGTGTGTGTTTGTGTGTGTGTGTGTACTCACCTAATTGTGGTTGCAGGGGTCGAGACTCAGCTCCTGGCCCCGCCTCTTCACTGATCGCTACTGGGTCCTCTCTCTCTCTGCTTCCTGAGCTTTGTCATACCTCTTCTTAAAACTATGTATGGTTCCTGCCTCCACTACTTCACTTGCTAGGCTATTCCACTTGCTGACAACTCTATGACTGAAGAAATACTTCCTAACGTCCCTGTGACTCGTCTGAGTCTTCAGCTTCCAGTTGTGACCCCTTGTCCCTGTGTCCCCTCTCTGGAACATCCTATCTCTGTCCACCTTGTCTATTCCCTGCAGTATCTTGTATGTCGTTATCATGTCTCCCCTGACCCTTCTGTCCTCCAGTGTCGTCAGTCCGATTTCCCTTAACCTTTCCTCGTACGACATTCCCTTGAGCTCTGGTACTAGCCTTGTTGCAAACCTTTGTACTTTCTCTAACTTCTTGACGTGCTTGACCAGGTGTGGGTTCCAGACTGGTGCTGCATACTCCAGTATGGGCCTAACATACACAGTGTACAGTGTCTTGAACGATTCCTTATTAAGGTATCGGAACGCTATTCTCAGGGTTGCCAGGCGCCCGTATGCTGCAGCGGATATTTGGTTGATGTGTGCCTCCGGTGATGTGCTCGGTGTTATGGTCACCCCAAGGTCTTTCTCCCTGAGTGAGGTCTGTAGTCTTTGTCCACCTAAACTATACTCTGTCTGCGGTCTTCTTTGCCCCTCCCCAATCTTCATGACTTTGCATTTGGCTGGATTGAATTCGAGAAGCCAGTTACTGGACCACATGTCCAGCCTGTCCAGGTCTCTTTGCAGTCCTGCCTCATCCTCGTCCGACTTAATTCTTCTCATCAACTTCACGTCATCTGCGAACAGGGACACTTCAGAGTCTATTCCTTCCATCATGTCGTTCACATATATCAAAAATAGCACTGGTCCTAGAACTGACCCCTGTGGGACCCCGCTCGTAACAGGCGCCCACTGTGATACCTCTTCACGTACCATGACTCGTGTGTGTGTGTGTGTGTGTGTGTGTATGTGTATGTGTGTGTGTGTATAGAGACCTGCATTGTACACAATATAGAAGGGCCCCACTTATACAGCAGGTTAGGTTCCAGGTTACTGCTGTAAAGCAAAAATTGCTGTAGAGTGAATCATAAACTTTTTTCACTTTCAAATGCATACGAAAGTCAGATAACATGTTTACGCTATCATGTATTAAGTGAGAAATATAGCTAAGCCAAAAAAATGCATATACAGTACACACATTATTTACTTTAAAAAATTTACATCCTTAGCTTATGGTGAGTGGTGAATGGTGAATATAATTATTGTAGAAAGTCTGAATAAATGAACAGTGGGTATAATTAAAAACCGCTGTATTAGCAAAAACACCATAAAGCAAAACACTGTAAAGCTGGGCCTGTCTGTAGTTGTTTTTGAATGTCCTTTATCCTTCCTATTTAAAAAAAAATCAGTATATAGAGGAGGTTTATAAGAGAGCTTACTGAATACGGTAATTGAAATTATTAAGTTAATGGGGTTAGAATATCAATTTTATTGATTATTGTAACCTTGACTGTAGAAATGCTTCATTAACAAGTGGCTTCCTCAGTCTAGTACAGAGATGAATGGTGGAAGATGAGAAGGAGTTTGAGGTAATCAGTCCCTAAGTCTGGAGTCCATGTGTTCAGTCCATCAGTCTTTTCTCAAGATTGGTGGACTAAACACATCAACTCAAGGCTGAGGGAACTGATTACCTCAAACTCCTACTTGTCCACCAATCAACTCTGTACCAGACTGAGGAAACCACTTGTTGGTGCAACATTTCCACAGTAAAGATTCCCAAATGCTGCAAAAGTGTCAAATTCTTTAACTTGTCAGTTTACTAAACCATTTACTCTTAACAAATTCTGGAATTTGTTAAGAGTAGGCTCCTGAGGTGACTTGAATATTATAGCCAAGAACAATAGGAAAATTTACGTGTCTGAATTACAGTAGAACCCCCGTATCTGCGGGTCCAGTGTCTGCGGTTTCAGCTAGTCGCAGTTTACCGTGGCCTGAAAATGACCCTTAATTTTGCTTAATAATGGCCAAAAAGTGCAAAATAGTGTTGGTGAAAGTTTTTCAAAGCCTAAGAGAAGCTATGAAGTGCTTTCCATCAGTGAAAAAGTGACACTTCTCCACTTATTGGGCGTAATTTATCAATTAAACTTATAATAGGGTTCACTACTATCCCTGGTTTCGGTATCCGCAGCAGGTCCTTGGAACGCACCGCACGTGGATATGGGGGCCCTTCTATGCCTTTTTTTTTTTATTTATCTTTTACACAAATTTAGTTAAATTTCAGAAAAGTCCCCTGGCTTTTTTTTTGGCCATATTTCTTATATTCTTAATACAGCCTCTCCTCACTTAATGATGGCGTTCTGTTCCTAAGACCACGTCAGTAAACAAATTCGTCGCTAAGTGAGGAGCATATTATAATGGTAGTGGGTTTGTGTCAACCATCTTTGATATTGTTTTAATGTCACCTTTGCACCATTTATAACATTTTTAGTATATTTTTAAATGTTTATACAGTAGTGTACTGTACAGGTCTCCCTCAACATTCACGAGGGTTAGGGGATTAAGAACCTTGCGAATGTTGAAAAATCACGAATGTTTGGTGCCCCAGTATATTGTAGGGAAATATAATACAATACTGCTTCGACCTATTGAACCATGAACAATCATAAAATATTGTATTAGTGCCAGCCCTTTGGTAAAGAAGGTGAAAAAAACTATAGAATTCAAGAAGGAACTCGTAGCAGAGTACCAAAGTGGAGGAGGAAGAGAGAGGGGAGAATGTGCATTCTTTGGTGATTCAGTGATTCTACGATATGTACAATACTAAAGCAGCACAAGTCGATAAAAGCCAGTGATAAAGCATAGCATTAACAGTGTAGCAAGTAAGTTAAGTGATTATGCTCTCAGTGGCCCTTATACACCCAACAGCACCAACACAGCAACACTCGTGACATACTTAATGATGTATTTTATTAATTCTAGAGTATATGCCATGTTTCTATGTTACTAATATTGTTTATTATGTCATATTAGATGAATTGTGATAGATAAATGAGCTGTAGAGTTGAAGGACTATCTTGTCATATCTCCAAACAAACTCTGCCACTGCCACAATTCCTAACATATGTAATGATATACAGTGGAACCTCTACTTGCGAGTTTAATCTGTTACATGACCTTGCTCGCAACTGGATTTGCTTGTTTGCAGAGTCAATTTTCCTCATTTAAATTAACTGAAATGCAATTAATCCGTTCCAGTGGAATTCTGTACTTCAATAATTTCGCTAATATCAACTCTATGGCTTATTTATCTATCTCACTTCATCTAATATGACATAATAAACAATATAAATAACATAGAAACCTGATATATACTCTAAAATGAATAAAATATGTCATTCATGTAGTGGTATGGGCAGTGTTGGCGGTGGACGAGAGTTCGTCTGGAGACCGGGCAAAATATTTCATGAATAATGTCGCTAATATCATCTATACGGCTTATTTATATATCACAGTTCATCTAATATAACACAACAAACAATATAAATAACATAGAAACACGATATATACTCTAGAATGAATAAAATATATCATTATGTAACAGGTGGAGGCAGCCACAACCGCTCCCTCTTTGTTGTGGTAAACACTGCCATCTAGTGATGGCCTTTTGAAGCCATCTATTATTATAATTATTATATGTAGTACATTATTATTATATATGTATTATTATTATACATATTATATTATTATTATTGTATTATACTATTATTATTATTATTATTATTATTATATAAATAATTTGTAATTTTTATTCACACAAAATATAAGATTTACTGTTATTCCTTATTGCAATAATTGTATAAATATGTCAACCTATTCACGACTGCATATTGGAATGGACAGTGACGTCATTTGTTTACTCTGAAACAGCCAAGCAATGGACCATTTCTCCTAAGTTGAGCTCAATTTCAAGGCACTTTTCGTCATGAAAGCAATCAAAATCATATCTATTTCTGTAATATATCTTCCATTCTATCAAATGAGAACAAAAAAATGAGAATACAACCATAAAAATCATACGAATATATCACTAAGGGACGGCTAATTTCTGAGAAGTGAACTCCGTTATTTATGCTTAGATTTCTTTCATTTTTGGTGTACGTTAAGAAGCATCTTTCCATCATACATTTCCCAAGTTTCAATAAGATAGTCCAACAAACAAATGAGATACAATTCCCGAGATCAAGAGCAAGAGTCCCTCACCAGTGTCAAGGAACCTGCCTTGAAGTCTGCTCGCTTGTGGAAATTTTGCTCGTGTATGGAAGCAAAAAATCGACCCATTGACTGCTCTTATTTGGAAAAACTCGCACATGGACACGCTCACAAGTAGAGGTTCCATTGTATTTTAAATATGATTGGGTGGCTGGGAATTCGCGAATGTTTGAAGCTCGCGAAAGTGGAAAATGCGTATGTTGAGGGAGACCTGCATATTGTAATAAACAGAATAGAGGAAATTAGCTCTAATATACATTATTTAGGTATGCATGCTGGTCAGAGAGCCCTTCATAAGTCCGAGTCATTGGTAAATGAGCACGTTGCTAAGTGAGGAGAGACTGTATTAATACAGTGGACCCTCGACTAACGATCAGCTCCCAACTCGACCAGTTATGTAAGTGTATTTTTGTAAGTGCTTTTGTACGTGAATTTTTGGGGGTCTGAAACGGACTAATGTATTTCACAATATTCCTTATGGGAACAAATTCGGTCAGTAATGGCACCCAAACAGACATCTGAAATGAATTAATATCGTTAGTCAAGGGTCCACTGTATTTAAAAAGAAAACGAGCACATTCTGAAGGAAATCCCTTGGCTAGTTTTCAATATAGATGTAATGCTAATTAACAACATAGGGGTCATGTACCAAGTAGCAACATTTAGGTCAAGTACTAATTAACAACATTGGGGTCGAGTACTAATTAACAACATGGGGTTGAGTACCTAGTAACAACATAGGGGTCGAGTACCAAGTAACAACATAGGGGTCAAGTACTAAGTAACAACATAGGAGTCGTGTACCAAGTAACAACATAGGGGTCATGTACCAAGTAACAGCATAGGGGTCATGTACCAAGTAACAACATAGGGGTCATATAAAAGTAACATAGGAGTCGTGTACCAAGTAACAACATAGGGGTCATGTACCAAGTAACAGCATAGGGGTCATGTACCAAGTAACAACATAGGGGTCATATAAAAGTAACATAGGAGTCGTGTAACAAGTAACAACATAGGGGTCGTGTACCAAGTAACAACATAGGGGTCGTATAAAAGTAACATAGGGGTCGTGTAACAAGTAACAACATAGGGGTCGTGTACCAAGTAACAACATAGGGGTCATGTAACAAGTAACAACATAGACCTGCTGTAATGACTGTGTACTACTGCCTGGTACTGTTTTACCTAGTACTCTACTGCTTGGTACCCTTCCAGATACTCTACATCCTAGTGCTCTACTACTTAATACTCTTCTTCCTGGTATTCTACGACCTAGTATTCTGCTGCCTGGTACTCTTTACCTAGTACTGTACTACCTGGTACTCTTCTTCCTGGTACTCTATTACCTGGTGCTCTGCTGCCTAGTACTCTACTACCTAGTACTTTGCTACCTGATACTGTATTACCTAGTAGTCTACCTGGTACTGTACTACCTAGTACTCTACCTGATACTGTATTACCTAGTACTTTATCTGGTACTGTACTACTTAGTACTCTACTGCCTGGTACTGTACTACCTGTACTACTACTGGTACTGTACTACCTAGTACCCTACCTGGTACTGTACTACCTAGTACTCTACTGCCTGGTACTGTACTACCTGTACTACTACTGGTACTGTACTACATAGTACCCTACCTGGTACTGTACTACCTAGTACCCTACCTGGTACTGTACTACCTAGTACTCTACCTGGCACTGTACCACCTAGTACTCTACTACCTGGTACTATACTATATAATAAATAAACCTTTCACCATCCCATCTCCCCTTCCACATCTCCCCTCTCTCCCACTTCTCCCTTCTCTCCCACATCTCCCCTCCCTCCCACATCTCCCCTCCCTCCCACATCTCCCCTCCCTCCCACATCTCCCCTCCCTCCCACATCTCCCCTCTCTCCCACATCTCCCTTCTCTCCCACATCTCCCCTCCCTCCCACATCTCCCCTCCCTCCCACATCTCCCCTCCCTCCCACATCTTCCCTTCCCATAAAAATTCATCTTCTGCTCACTAGATGAGTTGTGTTACCATTGTCCTAAAGAGATTCAACCCTCCAGAAAATTATAATTTGTAAATATAAACAATAAAAAATGATCTGAAATTTGTAAAATAATTGTTTTAGAGTTTGCAATAACAGAAAATTTCATGTTCGATTTTTGATGCTCTGTATGTAGTTGAAAAAAGTTAAATAAAAAAAGTATTTTTTTAATGTATTGAATATGTAAATAAAAAAGCAAATTTGTTTCGTATATTTTAAGTCGGTAGGATTTTTAAGAGTCGTGTCTACCAGAACACCCAGCATTATTTTCAGTGGGTAACCCTTGAAGAGAGGTACCTTTATGCTGGCTCTTGATCCAGGGAATTGGAGATATATCTTGCCTAATTCCATCCCATCCTTATGTGCTATATGACCCATATGGGTTTGGTGTTCCACACAAGTAGGTTAGTAATATCATTGGGCAAGGACTTGCGAGTGCTCATGAAACTCATCAATTTTCAGTGTTCATGATATTCATCTCGTGTAAGTATTCATTGTGTTTTTCACAGAGTAAAAGACTAGTTTTATAAGGTGTGTTTCATGATCCTAATCTAATACTGTACAGTAAACGCCTGGTAAAGTGTACTATTAGAGGGCAGCAGGCAGGTGAAATTGTAACAGTGGCAGACGGTTCTGTAATGGACAGATTTTATTCAGTTTTTTTAATCAATTGACCTAGTTTTTTTTTTTTTTTCATATTATAAAGATAAAGAGATAAAGATGAAGATTTTATTTCTTTGCAAAGGTTACAATGTGTAATTACAATTTTGATTTGCTAAGTACAAAGAAAGCCACTATAATGCCGGGGCATTTGGGGCAGACTAATCCTAATAATTAATAAATCTTTATTTTATCTTAATACTGATTTGAAGTAGTCAAAGGTGGAAGTTCCATGAGAAAATAATCTTGAAGTTGTGCATAACAAATAGCAATATTATAAATAATGGAAAAAGTAAGCAAATTATATTATTTTTTAAAGTACGTATCATGTACGCATATTTTAGCTAAAAATTGAGGTTTGTCAGGAAAATGCTTTAACTGCACTGAATTGTTGAAATATGCAATAGTATCTTCAAGGGAGGTGCTTAGATGCTGGTAAAGGTCTCGTGGTTCAGAGAACTGGAGCTGCCCTCCCTTTCCTTGGATCAAACATGATTGCCTCCCATTTCCCCCAGGTGCTGTTTGACCTGTAGAGTTGCATAAGATGTATTTCATAATTGTAACTTAAACATGAACAACCACGTTACGAGAGACTTTTAACACACACAATTTAATACAAACAAAAATAGTATAACAAACACAAATTTATTTCTATAAAGTAGAGTACTGTACATTGTACAATTAAGGTAACTGACTTGTATAAACTACTACATAGAAATCTTGTTATGCAAGGCATTTCAGGCAACCTTAAAACTAACCTATGATTAGTTTTGATCGTAACAGTAATTGCTAAACAATGAGATATGTATGGTACAAGAGAATAAGAATACAGTGGACCCCCGCATAACGATCACCTCCGAATGCGACCAATTATGTAAGTGCGTTTGTACATGTATGTTTGGGGGTCTGAAATGGACTAATCTACTTCACAATATTCCTTATGGGAACAAATTCGGTCAGTACTGGCACCTGAACATTCTTCTGGAGTGAAAAAATATCGTTACCCGGGGGTCCACTGTACAGTGGACCCCCGGTTAACGATTTTAATCCGTGCAAGAGGGGTAATTGTTATGCGAAATAATCGTTATGTGAATGAATTTTCCCCATAAGAAATAATGGAAATAAAATTAATCCGTGCAAGACACCCAAAAGTATGAAAAAAAATTTTTTTTTACCACATGAAATATTAATTTTAATACACACAAACTGAAAAAGGCATGCACACTTACATGACACTTACTTTTATTGAAGATCTGGTGATGATTGATGGGATGGGAGGAGGGGAGAGCATTATCTTCTTACTGTTTAGAAGGGGAATCCCCTTCCATTAGGACTTGAGGTAGTAAGTCCTTTTCTGGGGTTACTTCCCTTCTTTTTTTAATGCCACTAGGGCCAGCTTCAGAGTCACTGGACTTCTTTCGCACAAGATATCTGTCCATTGTGGCCTGTACCTCTCATTCCTTTATCACTTCCCTAAAGTGTTTCACAACATTGTCAGTGTAATAGTCACCAGCACGGCTTGCAATAGCTGTGTGAGGGTGATTTTCATCCATGAAGGTTTGCACTTCAAGCCACTTTGCACAGATTTCCTTTATCTTTGTAGTAGGCAACTTCTTCAATTTCTCTCTCCCCTCCTCTGAACCAGTTTCCCCAGGTCTGGCCTCTTGCTCTTGAAGTTGATCTATCAGCTCATCAGTGGTTAGTTCTTCATTGTCCTCCTCCACCAACTCTTCCACATCCTCCCCACTAACCTCCAACCCCAAGGACTTTCCCAATGCCACAATGGATTCCTCAACTGGCATACTCCTCTCAGGGTTAGCCTCAAACCCTTCAAAATCCCTTTGGTCTACACATTCTGGCCACAGTTTCTTCCAAGCAGAGTTCAAGGTCCTCTTAGTCACTCCCTCCCAAGCCTTACCTATAAGGTTTACACAATTGAGGATATTAAAGTGATCTCTCCAAAACTCTCTTAGAGTCAGTTGAGTTTCTGAGGTCATTACAAAGCACCTTTCAAACAGAGCTTTTGTGTACAGTTTCTTGAAGTTGGAAATAACCTGCTGGTCCATGGGCTGCAGGAGAGGAGTGGTATTAGGAGGCAAAAACTTGATGTTAATGAATTTCATGTCCCCATAAAGTCGCTCTGCCACGTCTGTAGGATGACCAGGGGCATTGTCTAACACCAGGAGGCACTTAAGTTCTAATTTCTTTTCAGTTAGGTAATCTTTCACATTGGGGGCAAATGCATGGTGTAACCAGTTATAGAAAAATTCCCTAGTGACCCATGCCTTACTGTTTGCCCTCCACAGCACACACAAATTATCCTTGAGGACATTCTTTTGCCTGAACGCTCTGGGAGTTTCAGAGTGATACACTAATAAAGGCTTCACTTTGCAATCACCAGTAGCATTGGCACACATGAGAAGAGTAAGCCTGTCTTTCATAGGCTTATGTCCTGGGAGTGCCTTTTCCTCCTGAGTAATGTAGGTCCTGCTTGGCATTTTCTTCCAGAACAGGCCTGTTTCATCACAATTAAACACTTGTTCAGGTTTCAGTCCTTCAGTTTCTATATACTCCTTGAATTCCTGCACATATTTTTCAGCTGCTTTGTGGTCCGAACTGGCAGCCTCACCATGCCTTATCACACTATGGATGCCACTACGCTTCTTAAATCTCTCAAACCAACCTTTGCTGGCCTTAAATTCACTCACATCATCACTAGTTGCAGGCCTTTTTTTAATTAAATCGTCATGCAACTTCCTAGCCTTTTCACATATGATCGCTTGAGAGACGCTATCTCCTGCTAGCTGTTTTTCATTTATCCACACCAATAAGAGTCTCTCAACATCTTCCATCACTTGCGATCTTTGTTTCGAAAACACAGTTAAACCTTTGGCAAGAACAGCTTCCTTGATTGTCTTTTTGGTGCCCACAATAGTAGCGATGGTTGATTGGGGTTTCTTGTACAACTTGACTAGGTCGGCAATACGCACTCCACTTTCATACTTATCAATGATCTCTTTCTTCATTTCAATGGGTATCCTTACCCTTATTGGTGTACGGTTGGCACTAGAAGCTTTCTTGGGGCCCATGGTCACTTATTTTCCAGAAACACCACCGAAAACACTGTAATAATACGAAATATTCCGAGTGTATGCTTGGATGTTAGCGCGGAGGCTGCCTGGTAAACAATGGCACGGGCGGCACATGTGAGGCTGGGTGAGGGCGCACATTAGACGCGTCTCGGACGAAAATCGGTGAGCGGGTTTTTAATCGGTATGCGCGGCAAAAATTTTGCGATTAAAGTAAGCGGTATGCGAAATAATCGCTATGTGATGCCATCGTTATGCGGGGGTCCACTGTACTTAGTTAATAATATATTGAAGGTGTTCAGTAATTCAGTATAAAATTCTAGTGAGCTAAGTTTTTTTTTTTTTTTTTTTTAACTGACTGACTGTATCCCACTGAGGCAGGGTGACCTAAAAAGAAAAACGAAAGTTTCTCTTTAAATTTAGTAATGTATACAGCAGAAAGGGTTACTAGCCCCTTGCTCCTAGAATTTTAGTCACTTCTTATGACACTCATGACTTACGCAGGAAGAATTATGTTCCACTTCCCCATGGAGTATAAAGGACGAAGCTAAATACAGTGGAACCCCGGTTTTCATCTGGTCCGGTTATCGTACAGTTCATTTGTCGACCACTTTTTTGGGCGAAATTTTCCCCATTTTCATACATCCGCTTGGAAATCGCCCATACCAGACACGTCCACCTGCCCACGGGATGCAGCCACTCATATGTTCGTAACTCATTCTGCCTTTGTTACTCATTCAGCGAGCATTACTCCGTGCATTCATCCAAAACATTTCGTAATAATCCATTGTTTTTTGTGCTTGGGACTGCTAAATAAGCTACCATGGGGCCCAAGAAAGTTCCGAGGCCTTAGCTGAGGAAATTGCTTCAGAGGAGGAGGAAGAGAAAGGGGAGAATGTGCCTTCTTCAGTGATTAAGGACATGTGTACAAAGTGGAATGAGGTGCAAAGTTTTGTGGAGAAATATCACCCTAACAAAGCTGTTGCAAGCCGTGTCAGCAACGTTCAATGACACTGCCATGTCCCATTTTTGACAAATCTTAGAGAGATGCCAGAAACAGGTCTCTCTGGATAGATTTTTTGTTCGACAGGGGTCCAGTGACTCTCAAGCTGGTCCTAGTGCCAATAAAAGACAAAGAAAGGAAGTAACCCCATATAGGGCTTTGATACCTGAAGTTCTTATGGAGGGGGATTCCCCTTCCAACAATAACCTCTCCTCCCTCTCCCCTCTTCGCCGTCTTCCATATGCCAACAAGAGACTTCAATAAAGGTAAAAGTGAAGTTAAATGTTCTTTTATCCATTTCATTAGTGCTTTATATTTATTTCTCATTGTTTTCTGTATGTAAAACTATAGTTATTCTCTATAAAATGTATTTTTTGTTAAGAATTTTGGATGTCTGGAACGGATTAATCCTTTCAGGGCCCAGAGGCCCAGGGTCCAAGAATTTTCAAAAAATAATTTTGTTATTTTTTCTTATAAAATGGTAGAGAATCTTTTTCTGAAGGTAATAAAACAAAAAGTACGAAATTTCATGGAAAATTGACGAAATTATGCTCTCGCGAATTTTGATGTGTTGGCGATATGTACGCATTGGTGATTTTGCCGACTTTGACTTCCATTATAGGGCAATTACAGTATTCCAGTCAACCAAATTCTTAGCTATTTCACTAGTATTACTTTTATTCTATCGACTGAGCACAAGAAATCGCCAAGTCAGCTGTTTCAACAACAAAATAAAGTGACTGGAAATTGGTAATTTGGCCAATTTAATGCAAAGTTCAAAATATTCCAATTTCAAAATAGGATCCAAAATAAACAATGCAGACATTCCTGGCACTAAACTAACATTTCCTCTGTTCTTTAGTTATGTTTTGAGGCTTTACAAATTTATTCCATTTTTATTTTTTATTCGCATAATGAATTTTTATTCAAACCAAAAAATAGAAGATTTACTGTTATGCAATACTGTAATAATTGTATAAATAATATCACCACATTTGTGAATGTATATTAGACCCACCAGCTGTCGTGTATTAGACTTGTGAGGTCGTTTGTTTACTCTTGAACATCGGCAAAAATTTAACATTTCCGCTACTTTGAGCTCAGTTTCAAGCCATTTCCAGTCATCCAGTCAAAATCACCTCTATTTCTGTAGTATATCTTCCATTCTATCAAGTGAGACCAAGAAATTGCAAATACAACCATAAAAGCATATGAAAAAACACTGCAAAGTTGCTGCTTTAATCAAAAATTACGGTCTCAGTTTTTTTTCTCTTATTATGCACTGTGTGCTGCAGGATTTGTTTTATGTGGTGCACACATACCACATAGATGTATTTTCTCATATCTAGGCCCAAATTTACTGCTCACAGCTTACCAGAGTGAGCTGAGCTCATGGCGTAGATCTACGGTTTGGACCCTGAATGTAAAGTCGTAGATCTATGGCACGGACCCTGAAAGGGTTAATTGGATTTACATTATTTCTCGTGGGAAATATTACTTCAGTTTTCGTACAAATCGATTTTCAGCCGACCTTCTGGAATGGATTAAAGACGAAAACCGGGGTTCTACTGTACCTGAATTAAAAAATACAAATTGCTATTTCTTTACAAATAATGTAGTTTACATGTATTAAAACATTGGTAGGTGCAAAAGAAAGAAATTATCATGCAAAGCATGTGAAACAGACTAATTCAAATGCATAAAAGCTACTTAAGATTTAGACATCGATTAATTACTAAGAGTTCTTATGCTGTTAACTACAATAATACTGTACGTACAAAAAATTTACCACTCCATAGTTTTAAGTAGTCTGTAAAGCGTTAGGATTAGTTAGCCCAAAATTCTCATTCATGCCAGTGGCTTTCTTTGTGTTTACAGTATGTATGCTACACACTGTGTACCCTACATACTGTGTACACTACACACTGTATACACTACACACTGTGTACAATGCAAAGAAATACAAATTTTCAGTATGTATAGTAAGAAAGAGTGAAGAAATGGTACTTTTCCCAAAGTATGATACAAAGAATGCTAGTAATACAGGAGAGCTGAGGGAAGGATGGAACAGGAACAGGAACAATATTAGACGAGAGAGAGGGTTTCGTGAATTTCTCGGCAAAATAGATTGTTGTTGGGGATTTTTAGCTGCTGCTGGTTATTTTAACTTGTTATGCTAGTACAGTCAGTCCTTAAACACCACAGTTACAAAAAATACCAGTTGAAAAAATTTGTTATTCTAATGCATGCTGTTCAAAGGTCTGCTGTATTATATATCAGATATTTTATATATAACACATGCACACACATACATAAGCGTATATGTTGCATAATTATATAATTTTTATTATTTACATAATCATTATTTATGACCTATAATAAACGTTATTGCAGTATTTTTAATTATATGTTTAACTACATGATCATGTAATTACGTATATATGATCATGTAATTACATGATCATGTATCCTTTCCTTTAATTTAAATTTTCTCCAATAAGCTTAACCCTTTCAGGGTCCACAGGCCCTCTCAGAGACTTGTTCTCAGGGTCCCCCAAATTTCAAAAAAAAAAAAAAAAAAAAAATCTTATGAAAAGACAGAGAATCTTTTCCCAATCATAATGACACCAAAAGTATGAAATTTGATGGAAAACTTACGGAATTATGCTCTCGCGAAGTTAGTGGTCTCGATGATGTTTACACATCGGCGATTTTGCCCACTTTGAGCCCTATTGTCGGCCAATTCCAATGTACTAGTCGACAAAAATCATAACTATTTCGCTAGAACTCCATTTTTTCTATCGAATGAGTACAAGAAACCACCCATTTACCAATTTCAACTATCCAATACAGTGGTCAGAATTTAGCAATTTTGCCAATTTCACACAAATTTCAAAAGATGCCAATTTCCAAATAGGGTCCAGAATAAACAAGAAAGACATTCCTGGCACTAAAATAACATTTCCTCTCTTCATTAGTCACATCCCCACGCCCCTCTTACATTTCTTTTGCTTTCCACTTTAAATTTTTATTCTCACAAAAAAAAAAATAAGATTTACTGTTATGCAGACTACTGCATTAGTGTAGAAATGGTATAAATTATATCGGCGCACTTGTGAAAGAATATTAGACTTACCAGTTGACGTGTATTGGACGCTTAGCATGATTTGTTTACTTTTGAACTTTGGTAAAAATCGAACATTTCTGCTACTTTGAGCTCAATTTCAAGGTACTTTTCATTGTAAAACCAATCAAAATCATCTCAATTTCTGTAATATGTCTTCCATTGTATACAATGAGACCAGGAAAACTAGAATACAACAATAAATACCATATGAAAATATAGTGCAAAGTCGCTGTTTTAATCCAAAAACACAGTCAAGATTTTTTTTTTCTCATTACACACTGTGTGCTGCAGGATTTTTTTTTATACTGCGCACACTGACCACATAGACCCATTTTTTCATATGTAGGCCTACCAGCTTTCTCTCGCTAGATTTGAAGGCGCTAGAATTTATGCGTACTAGTACGTCACGGACACTGGTGTGTAAGCCGTACTAGTACGGCCGAAACCCTGAAAGGGTTAAAATGCCTAAATGGAAAAAAAAAAATCTAAGCTTAAAACAAAAGTAAAAATTTTGTGTTGATGGGTCAGGTGTTGGTGGATTGGGATAGCAGGAGTGGTGGGTTAAGTAATTAGTGGGTTAGAGGATGATTGTAATGGTGGGCAAGGATTGGTGTGGTGGGGGAGGGGATCAGGGAAGCAAGGTAATGGACAAAGTGTTAGTGAGTCTGGGGATGACAGGGGTGGGTGCATTGGGTGTTTTTGGGTTGAGATGACAGGAAGGGTGAGTTGGGTGTTGGTGGGTTGAGATGACAGGAAGGGTGGGTTGGGTGCTGGTGGGTCGAGATGACAGGAAGGGTAAGTTGGGTGTTGGTGAGTTGGGATGACAGGAGGGGTGGGTTGGGTGGTAGTGTGTTGGGATGACAGGAGGGGTGGGTCGAGATGACAGGAAGGGTGGGTTGGGTGCTGGTGGATCGAGGTGACAGGAAGGGTGGGTTGGGTGTTGGTGGGTTTGGATAACAGGAGGGGTGGGTTGGGTGTTGGGGAGTCAAGATGACAGGAAGGGTGGATCAGGTGTAGGTGGGTTGAGATGACAGGAAGGGTGGGTTAGGTGTTGGTGGGTTGGGATGACAGGAGGGGTGGGTCAGGTGTTGGTGGGTCAGGATGACAGGAAGGGTGGGTTGAGATGACAGGAGGGGTGGATCAGGTGTTGGTGGGTCGGGATGACAGGAAGGGTGGGTCAGGTGTTGGTGGGTGGAGATGACAGGAAAAGTGGGTCAGGTGTTGGTGGGTCAAGATGACAGGAGGGGCGGGTAGGGTGTTATTGGGTCGAGATGCCAGGAAGGGTGGGTTGAGTGTTAGTGGGTCGTGATGGCAGGAGGGGTGAGTCAGGTGTTGGTAGGTCGAGATGGCAGGAGGGGTGGGTTGGGTGTTGGTGGGTTGGGATGACAGGAGGGGTGGGTCAGGTGTTAGTGGGTCGAGATGACAGGAAAGGTGGGTTGGGTGTTGGTGATCAGGAAAACAAAAGATGTAGATCAGGTATTGGCAGGTTAGAACTATGGAAGGGGTGGGTTGGGACTTCAGGAGTGGTGGGTCAGGTATTGGTGGATTTCAACAACAGGAAGGTGGGCCAGGTAATAAAGTTATTTTCAGCGGTGCATAATAATACATGTACATAATGACTATCATTTCATCATCATGTACAGAAGACCTTATACAATACATTTTAGACTTAACATTGGTTTAGAAAGACACGTAAGCAAACACTATAACATATTTATTAGAAAACGTTTCGGTCCTGGGACCTTGATCACTTCTCATTCAAGACTTAACATTCAACACACTGACTGACCTGGCAGACAAAATACAATACGATACAGCTTTATTTCTTTTCTGCAGTATATATATGAAATGTAGTTTACATGTGGTAAAATATGGTTCATTTTGGGCAGACTAATCCTAATGCTTACAAAATATGTAAAAACTATCACTTCTGTGTATGTACAAGTACCGAGCTTAAATTTATTTATTTATTTATTTATTTATTTTATGTCTTTGCAAACAGTACATTGAGACTTTGTATTTACAATAGTGGGTTGCAATGCAAAAAGAGCCTCTATTATGCCTATGCATTATGGGCCAACTTGACATTATTGACTTACAGTCTACTTAACACTAAGGAGTATATCATAGTTGTACAGTAGGATAGTAATTATTTCAGTTGTACGGTAGATTATTAATTATAAATGAATCAAAATTTGTATAATACAAAAGATATATTCATATATTCGAAAATGCTTTTTGTGAAAACAAAGATTCAATTATATTCCTGTCAACAATGGATAAAAGATTCAAAGTGATTGTTGAAGTTATTATGTGGGAGTACATAGGTGAGTAAATGTGTACTGAGTATTTAGCGTTTAGTCTAGGGTGATTAAGTGGCTTTTGAGAAGAGTCTTAAACTGATTTTCAGACTGGGTTACTTTAATATCTTCTGGTAATGAATTCCATATTTTGGGGCCCTTTATGTGCATAGAGTTTTTACACAGTGTGATATGGACACGAGGTATATCAAAAAGAAATCTGTGTCTTGTGTTATGGTCATGTGTCCTGCTAAGGTTGGCAAGGAGAAGTTTGAGTGGAGGGTTTATATTTGCGTGTATTGTTCTGTGTATGTAGTAGGCACATGAATGAGTATGGATGTTCTTAATGGTGAGCAGATTCAGACTTGAAAATTGGTGGAGTATGCTGGCGGGAGTGGGAATTTATCATTCTTACTGCTGCCTTTTGCTGGGTTATGAGAGGTTTTAGGTGATTGGATGTTGTTGATCTCTATGCACAAATTCCATATGTAAGATAAGGGTATATGAGTGAATGGTACAGTGCCAGGAGAGCTGATTGTGGAATGTAGTACCTTATCTTTGATAGTATGCCTACAGTCTTGGAGATTTTCTTGGTGATTTGTTGTATGTCCGGAACTTAAGGCTACTATCAAGGTGGATACCTAGGAATTTTCCCTCTGTGAGTCTTGTGACTGATGATCCGTTTAGCGTTATGTTAATTGGGTCATTTGCAGCTTTGTTTCCAAACTGAATGAAATAGGTTTTATCAGTGTTCAGGGTAAGTTTGTTAGTCATCATCCAGGCAGATATTTTCTGTAATTCGGCATTGACTGTGTTTGCTAGTATGACTGTGTTTGGGTGGGAAAAGACACATGTAATGTCATCTGCAAATAATATGTTTTTGAGTAACTGTGATGCATTCGGTAGATCATTGATTTAGATGAAAAAGAGGAGTGGTCCAAGGACACTACCTTGTGGGACTCCTACTGTGATTGGTTGGGTGGAAGAGTTTGCATCATTTGCATACACATATTGAGTTCTGTTGCTAAGGTATGATTTTAGGTAGTTGAGGGAGTGGCCTCTTATACCATAGTGTGTTAATTTGGAGTACAGCAGTTCATGGTCGACTGTATCGAAAGCTTTACGTAAATCAATGAAAATGCCCAGCAGGACTTCTTTCTTTTCAAGTGCGGTATATATTAGTTCTAGCATGTGTATGATAGCATCATTTGTGCTTTTATTATTCCTGAATCCAAACTGACAAGGGTTTAATATGTTGTGTGAGACGAGGTAGGAATAGATCCGTCTATGAATTAATTTTTCAAAGATTTTAGAGAGCAGTGGTAAGTTAGATATTGGTCTGTAGTTATTCAAGTCAGCTTGGACACCTCCTTTGTGGATCGGAGTGACCCTCGCTATTTTGAGGATTGTTGGGAAGGTAGATGATTCAGTTGATTTGTTAAAGAGCGTTGCAATAATTGGTGACAATACTTGAGAAGCTTTTTTGTACGTAAAAGCAGGCAAGTTGTTTTTGTCTCCTGCCTTGTTTTTAAGGGTGTTTTTGATGAGCGTAACTTCTATGTGGTTGGTTGGAACTAGGAATAGTATATTAGGGTAGGTACCTATGAGGTAGTCTGATGGACGGGTGTTTGCACTTGGTATTTTGTTTGCTAGATTTTTTCCTGTGGTGGAGAAGAAAACATTGAATCTGTTCGCTGTTTCAGTAGGTGTGAGTAGGGGTTCATCTGGTTTTGTTAGTTTTATTGTTTTGTTTTTGGATAACTTTTTAGTTCCAAGAATTTCAGATAGAGTTTTCCAAGTTTTTGTTATATCACCTTTGCTGTTATGTAATCTATTTTCATAATACAATTTTTTAGACCTTCTTATCAAGCTGGTAAGTGCTGACGAGTAACGTTTAGACTGTTCTCTAGTTATTTGACCCATTCTATACCGTTTTTCATATTTGTGCTTTGTGTTAATGGATTTGAGGATGCTTGGTATTAGCCAGGGATTTTTCAGTCTCTTTGCTGTGATCTGTTTAGTTTTTGGGGGGCAATGTTTGTTATAGAGGCTTTGGGTTTTTTTTTTTAGAAAATTATTTATACATTCATTCATATATGTATATGTTTCGAGCTCATTTTGCCAATCGATGTTATTCATAGCTGCTATAAAGTTGTTAACTGCTGTCTCGTTATGTAGTCTGAAGGTTACTTTAGTAATGTCTTGTGGCAGTTTGCCCAGATTAGTTATGAGAAAGGTTGGGTAGTGGTCTGTAGTGTTGTCTGTGATTATGCCTGATTTTAAAGGGGATATGGTGTTTGTCCAGATGTGGTCTATTAAGGAGATGCTTGTCTCGGTGATTCTTGTAGGTTTAGATATTGCTGGTAGCAACAGGCAGTTACTCGTTGTGTTCGTGAATTCGGTTACTTGTGGGTCTTGGTTGTGTAGTATGTTTATGTTGAAATCTCCTGTTAGTAGTAGGTGGTCTTTATTCATGTGTGCATCAGTAATCATGTTTCCTAGTTTTTCACTAAAGTGATAAATGTTTGACTGTGGTACTCTGTAGATGTTTATAACTGTGAGGGGTTTTTGCAGGTCTTTTGATTTAAATTTGGCTATGATATATTCTCCATGTTCGTCCCTTGTGCAAGATTTATTGATACATTCGAGTTGATTTGAGTAGTAAATAGCTGTTCCTCCCCCTTGCTGGTCTGTTCTACAGTTGTGTATGGCCATGTAGCCAGGAATGGTATAGAAATCTGTAATATCAGGCTTAAGCCAGGTTTCTGTGAGTGTGATGATTGATATCTTGGAATGAATGGAATTGAGTAATGCTGTGAGGTCATCATAATGTTTGCTCAAGGATCTGACATTGTAGTTAAAGACAGTTATATTATTGTTTGAACTGAGTAATGTCTTTGCTTGGTCTGCTGTATAGTAATTACAGTTGCTGTTTGATTCGTGTAATTCATTTAGTAAAAAGTTTACATCAGGATCTATGCCTGTAATCATAGAATGAGAGTAATTTTACAAACTAGATTTTCTGAGTAAAATAATATAAGATTTATATTGAATCTACAACTAGACTTATGAATAAGACTCTGTGATTATTCTAAAACTTGTAAAAATTTAAAAGAAAAGGGATTATTACAGAATAGATAATTCAGTTATACACTTAAGCATCTAATAGCACCTTAATTATTTTAACAAATGTGAGTTTATGAGCTACGGTAGATATTTACAGCTAAAATAAAGGAGCTAATGAATATAATAATAAAAGAATGTATTAAAAACAAAATCATTAGCACCTGAGGTAGTCAATAGCACCTGGAGTATTTTAATAAAGGTGACTATATGGACAAGAGGGAAAAAAAAAAATATTAAATCTCCCGAAAGTAGCCCTTTAACCCGTAAACGGTCCAAACTTATATGTACGTTTTTTCAACATTTGAAAGTATGTAAAAAAATTAATCTTTTTTTTTTTTTTACATTTGAAAATGTGTAAAGAAAGCTTTGATCTACTTTTTTTTTTGTTATAGTATTTGAAAATATGTAAAAAAACATAGATCTACTTTTGGAGCACTACACATATGAACGTAGATCTGCCTGGACCGTTTACGGGTTAATTGTTGTTAGAACTAGGAGTACAGTGGACCCCCGCATAACGATCACCTCCGAATGCGACCAATTATATAAGTGTATTTATGTAAGTGCGTTTGTACGTGTATGTTTGGGGGTCTGAAATGGACTAATCTACTTCACAATATTCCTTATGGGAAGAAATTCGGTCAGTACTGACACCTGAACATACTTCTGGAGTGAAAAAATATCGTTAACCGGGGGTCCACTGTATAGCAATTACTGAATAAAGGACAGTACAATGTATTGGTATATAGAGAATTATTTCAGGAGAAATGTAAAAAGGGACTAAATTAAGTAGAGGTAAAACAGTCTTTAAATAGATTGACACTATGATATGAAATTAATCTGAGAGTAAGATTTGCCTTATAGCATAAAGTTTGAGCAATTAATATCACTAAAGAAATATTATTTGAGGTAGTTGATACTAGCTAGTGGAAGATGGTACGAGGAATTGCACTGTAGTGTAGTAGGAACATACACTAGTTTGTTATTTATAGTTTGGGAGCAAAGGGAAAATTAGGTAAGATTATAAAAGAATTATAACAGTGCTTAAGTAGGAATAAATGGTAATACAGATATTATTAAAGAGTAAGTATCTTATTAACAAGTAATAAATTGCGAAAGGGAAATCTGGGAAGACGACACTAATTGGGTCACACAAGGAACTGTGTGGGACACATGGGATAATGAGGTAGTAAATGCTGTCTAGGAGGTGAGAGTACAGGGATTAGTTCAATAATGGCATAATAACATACACTAACGTAGTACAATGATTTGGTTACTAATATCAGTTAGACTCTGTAATGTTTGCATAATTAAGGAAGATTGCTAGTTCATTTTCATTTGTAATATAGTACACAGGGCCTACATTTGTTTTTCTTACTAGAATTTGTCCATCACGTACAAAGCACTGGTGAATTTTATTATTATTCTCACGTTTTAGTTTTCTCACTCTGTACAGGAGGTTCTGTTGTTTTCGTGTGAGACACTCATTTATATACAGTGGACCCCCGCATAACGATATTAATCTGTTCCTGAGAGCTCATTGTTATGCGAAATTATCGTTATGTGAATGAATTTTCCCCATAAGACATAATGGAAATCAAATTAATCCGTGCAAGACACCCAAAAGTATGAAAAAAAAAATTTTACCACATGAAATATACATTTTCCTACACACAAAGAGAAGGATACATGCACAATAGTAGAGTAGTACATGCACAGTATATATTGTGCATGTACTACTATACTAAATGAAGAATAAATGACACTTACCTTTATTGAAGATGCAGCAATGACTGGAGATTTTTTATTACCTGGAGAGAGTTCCGGGGGTCAACGCCCCCGCGGCCCGGTCTGTGACCAGGCCTCCTTAGGTCAGTGTCCCAGGATGCGACCCACACCAGTCGACTAACACCCAGGTACCCATTTTACTGATGGGGAACATAGACAACAGGTGGAAAGAAACACGTCCAATGTTTCTACTCTGGCTGGGAATCGAACCCAGACCCTCGCTGTGTGAAGCGAGAGCGTTAACCACCAGGCCACCAGACTGATGAGACACTGTGTCCTGGGAGTGCCTTTTCCTCCTGAGTACTGTAGGTCCTGTTTGACATTTTCTTCCAGAACAGGCCTTATCACACTGTGTATGCCACTACGATTCTTAAATCTCTCAAACCAACCTTTGCTGGCTTTAAATTCACCAATATGAGCACTAGTTCCAGGCATTTTTCCCTGTTTACCTCGGTGTTAGTTGACTGGTGTGGGTTGCATCCTGGGAGACAAGATTAAGGACCCCAATGGAAATAAGTTAGACAGTCTTTGATGACACTGACTTTTTTGGGTTATCCTGGGTGGCTAACCCTCTGGGGTTAATTGTTTCTTGGTATTCTCAATAAGCCACACCAACAACGGTGCTACAGCAGCAGCTGACAGTGCTACAGCAGCAGCAGCTGACAGTGCTGCAGCAGCAGCAGCTGACAGTGCTACAGAAGCAGCTGACAGTGCTACAGCAGCAGCAGACGGTGCTACAGCAGCAGCAGACGGTACTACAGCAGCAGCAGCATCAGCTGACGGTGGTACAGCAGCAGCACCAGCTGACAGTGCTACAGCAGCAGCAGCAGCAGCTGAAGGTGCAGCAGCAGCTGACAGTGCTACAGCAGCAGCTGACAGTGCTACAGCAGCAGCAGACGGTGCTACAGCAGCAGCAGACGGTACTACAGCAGCAGCAGCAGCTGACGATGCTACAGCAGCAGCAGCAGCTGACAGTGCTACAGCAGCAGCAGCAGCAGCAGCAGTTGACCATGGTACCACAGTATTTCGATAATATTTCTCACCCTTTTTACCACAGGGTTGGCACTAGAAGCTTTCTTGGGGCCCATGGTCACTTATTTTGCAGATAAATTCACCAAAAACGCTGTAATAATACGAAATGTTCCGATTGTATGCTTGGATGTTACCGCGGAGGCTGGCTTGTAAACAATGCCACCGGCGGAACATGTGAGGCTGGCTCAGGCCGCACATTAGACGCGTCTCGGACGAATAGCGTTGAGCGGGTTTTTTAGCGGTATGCGAGACAAAATCTTAGCGATAAAATGTATCTGTATGCGGATTTAACGTTATGTGATGCCAACGGTATGCGGGGGTCCACTGTATATATCTTTTTTTGCTTTAATTGATGAACTTGTTAGGTTTTTTCTGTCTTGTGTGTGAAATAATAATGTCTTCTCTCTAGTACACCTACCATCCGACTTACGACCGAGTTCGGTTCCGAGAAACCGGTCGTAAGTCAAAATGGATGTAAGTCGAACTTTACTACTGAATATCAACATCACATTTTTGTAATGACTTTATTTTATTGTTTTATTTTGGTATTTCATGTTTTACTTTACTTTTTATGCTGTTAGTACTGTATTTTATACTGTAAGGTTTAGGATAAACACTGTGTACAACACAAATAGTTGATCATTTCCCAGAAATTTGGCAAAAAAAAAACACGGTCGTAAGTCGAGTGGTCGTAAGTAGAGCAGGTCGTAAGTCGGATGGTAGGTGTGGTTTCTCATAAAGTTTGTTAATAAAATAATATGCAGGTTATGGCACTTTATTGAGATGATGTGTTGTCTGCCAGGGACTTCATTAATTCTTCAAACTGGGGGAATTGTTAAGGTTCCTGGTGGAGTTAATGTCTACTCACTACAGATGAAAATTCAAAGTTTGATGACTACTGAGTTTGCATTGCTGTCGCACCATCATAAAGTTAAAATATCGTAAGTTGAACCATCGTGAAGCGAGGAACACCCAAAGTGCTACAAACTGCATGTTGTCTTATTAATTTACTTGTGGGTATAATAATACCATTAATTATAAAAATACCACAGTGACAATAGGTAAAACACCTTAGTGCTTTCATGTGCTTACACACCTGTGCTAACACAGGTGTTTTTCCTGTTTTCACTGGTATTTTTATGTTGCAATCATGTTTATTGTGATTTCTTCCAATATCATTTATACACAGATATAAAGGTTGACACTACTGCCACTAGTATATTCTTACATTGTTCTATTATTTGAAGAAAACCTCTTTTTATTTTTTAATTAAGAATATTTGGATAACTTGGGTTCTGGATCATGGTGTTTGGCGGTTTTGAGAAACACGTGATCATACAGTAGGACATATTTACTTTGAAAATGCCTTTGGTCCTGGGACCTTTTTCACTTTGAGAATTAATCAAGAACCCAAAGGCAAAATATTCTCAAAATACGTATGACCTAGTGTTTGGTCAAGTTCTCGGAACCACCTCTCAGTATCTCGGAACCACCTTTCAGTATCTGCCACCAAGGTTTTATCATGTTGTCTGACTACAACATATCAAGGTGTTCGGTTTTGGCATGGGCAGGGTATTGGGTTGGGACAGTTTTTGGGCCTGGGAGTGTAAAACACTTTGCACTTTGTATTTTATCGTGAAGACATTTCATCCGTCAGGGACAAATCGATAAAGTCCCCTTTGGACAAAACATCTTCAGGATAAAATGCAATAACTTACACTTCATCTTATTTACATAGTGTTGGTATACTCTAGCAGTATATTGCCACGTGCCTGAGAGGTAACTAAGTTGTGTTGCAGAGTTGGTAAGTGAGTGTTGGTTGAGGACCAAGAGGAGTGTTGTGGTGCATGGGAGGTATGGTGGTGGTTGAGGAGTGGATCTGGTGGTGAGCCCAGCAGGTAACAAAGGTGTTGTGTGTTGCAGGGGGCGGCAGGGGCGGTGCGGCGTCGGGGTGGAGCTTGTCACCGACTGGGGCACAATCAGCAGGGGTCGCCTCTACAGAGGGTACCCTTGGGGGAAGCCTGCTGCTGCTGCCGTCCCTGCTGACCTCCCTTCGCTCCACCACACCACCTCCATCCACTTCCTCCACCTCCCTCGACCAGCGCCAGTCCACGGAGAGTGGGCTCAGTTACCGTCTCTGCCCCGTGTGCCACAAGCGGATTACATACAACCACCTGAAACGGCACATCAGGACACAGCACACACAGATGGACCGTGCTCAGTGCCCTTTCTGTGCGCGGGTGCTGAAGAATACCTACTCTCTGGAGACGCACATTGCTAACTATCACAAGTGATCTCAAGTGTTGCCGGTGGCTTCCTGTCCATACTGACAACCCTTCCTCACTCTCCCACCATCTGTTACAGTACCCAGATATGAACTTATAAATGCCCAACTTTTCTGTACCTCTCTCAAACATTGAAATCTTAATTATCATATTCAAAACAAACATCCTCCAAATTACCCTTTACATTTCTTGACAAGAAAATTTCTTAGTCACTAAGATGTTATATAAGTAATCTGAAATTTTTATCACCTAGAAACACCCTTGAAGATACCTCCCAACCACCAACAATATCACTTAAGTCCCTAAAATATGTATCTCCTTTCTCATACATCTTCAAGACACCAAGATAACTTTTAGCCTTTCATAACCCTCAAGATATCCTTCAGACTGCAACAAATTATCCAGATATCCTAATCCAACTTCATACTTCCAAAGATTTTTCAGGTGCTCCATATATCTGACAGCCTCCAGATACTGAATAAGATCTTGTCCCTCTTACAAAGGCATCCTGTAGATTTTAAAAATATTTTTTCCTGACCCACAACATGTTCTTTAAACACCTAAAACATTATTCTAATTGCTGCAGTTTTTTTTTTTTTTACTTAGTCACTTCCACACTTCTAAAAATTCTCTTCAAATTTTAAAAGCATTTTTGAGACTAGACAAACAACCTGCAGACTTATGCTAACCAAATTTCTATAAGCTGCTTTGGGTTCCTCAGTATATCACTCAATACGTCCTCGGTCAATCATTTAAAAAGAATCATCTCTATCCTAAAATGTGTTTCAGATCCTTGAGACATGTAGGCACATAATTTTTTTTTAAACAGTCATTTTTCCACCTTGGTAAGGTGGCAAAAAGAAGAAAATACATTCACCATCATTCATTCTATAGATGTCTTATCAGAAGTGCATAGACATCACACTTAAAATGATCTTTTTTATTCTATAAAATTCCTGTACATTTCTCAAAACATACGTAACACACACAAATCTTCATAGCATCTTCAGTATCTGAGTCATCAGATAATTTATATGTTCTGAAGACCACTAGCACTTTAAAATGCTAAACATTGTGCAGCACTTCTCATAGACTTTGAGCCACTTGACTGAGAACATCCTACAAATATTCTATAAATTCCTATGGTTTAATGTTCATTTATCTGAAAATTGTGACATCCCCCAGACTTACATGTCCTACAAATCCATCAGTTTTCTTGTGACATCTTCTAGACTTGTATGCCCTACAAATTCATCAGACAGTTTTCCA
This sequence comes from Cherax quadricarinatus, assembly GCF_038502225.1. NCBI lineage: Eukaryota > Metazoa > Arthropoda > Malacostraca > Decapoda > Parastacidae > Cherax > Cherax quadricarinatus. The sequence goes on from NC_091385.1 coordinate 8,008,239, forward strand.
GAAACCTGAGACTTTCTTGAGGCATCCTTCAGGTTGCTAAGATATTTTCCAGAGCCTGGTACATTTTCCAAGCCTCCTAAATTAACCTTCCAGAGAATTTAAAATATATCACAGTGTCCTCATAGCCACTCGTTAAATGTCTCCTCAGCTTTATTTTTTCTACCCTTAAATCCCAGGTTGTTGCATCCCTTAACCCTTACAAGTGGTTAAAAATGAAAAACGCTCAGCAAAAGGGCATTTTGTTAATGCGGAGTTTCAGTTAGGCGAGACTTTGAAGAGTGATTTGATAAAGCCTCATATAGGTGAAACATTGTACTAATAAAAGTCTCCTTTTGCTGTGTGTCTTTTTGCCACTTGTCAGTTATGTCATACTTCATCTAACCCTTAAAACTAACTAAACTCTTTTAGATATTCGAGCAGCTCAAAGTTTAAGACTCCTGATCCCATGATGTTCCCTGATTTCACACCACTTCCTGGTTCAAAGATGGTTTCAAAGCATTAACAGACCCTTCGACACATGGCTTCAAGTCCTAGTCTCTTATTTTCATTCTGATTACCATCCTTGTGCTATTACACCTGATTCTAAGATATTTCTAGGTACCCATACACTACTTGATCTTAAATACCTTTAAGCCAGAGCACCTTGTTCCAAAACATCGGTTGTCATTGTATTCTGTGGAGCCAGTATGCCTCCAAATTTCAAGAAACATTATGACACCAGTACACCTCGACCCTCAACACCCCTTGGTGTGCCAAAATAACTATTCGTTCTAAAATTGCTATTGGTGCCAGTGCTCCTCCAGGTCCCTAGACACCATCATGATCAAACTTTCCTGACCCCCAAAATAATCTTATTTTTTAATACATTGACCTAGCAACATGCTTGTGTACCAGAGCACTTACTTGTTCAAAGACACTTCCTAATGTCCCATTAGTTTCAATATGTCTTACAGGTAAAAAGATTTTTCCAAAGAAAAAACCTCAAATGTCACACATTAGATCTCTTAGAGTAGAGAGGTTAGACGCCCAGTGGTATCCCACAGACTGTAGTGTTCTTATATCCATCAAGGTTTTCTTATACACCAAAGGTAAGTCACAGACCTGTGTTCTACAGTCTTGAGTGTGTCATACAGACTGTAATATTTCCCACAATTTAATGTATCAGATAGTTCCCAGGGTGTTTTGCTGTCTTTTAAGAGGCTCATAGACTTCAAGGCATCTCAAGAACGATAGTGTTCAATAGGTCTCAAGGTATCTTAGAGACTTAAATGCATCATTCACATTCATAATGCTTTACACACACCCTAAAAGAACCATCAACAAGTAATGTTGTTGTAGAGGGCACAACATCTCCCTAGATCCTCAGGGATTCCCCCCCAAAAGGAATCCTACAGACTCTAAAGGTTTTTTGCTGATATTTCCCACAAATAGGATAGCATTTTTGCAGATTACAGTATATCCCATGGATCCCAAAACTATCCCACAGACTCAGCTGGTGCCCAGAAGAGGAGTGAAGGGTTGTCAAGCAGACACAAGTCTCCGATGTGCTACTCGTACAGAGCAGTAATGACCCGCCAGTTGCCAGTGCTCACTGGCCTCTACATTCTGGTCTCAAATATTCCTCCATTAACTGTATGTGAGAGAACTTTTAAAAGACTTTTATTAACATTGCAAACATGTGACACTAAATCTCTTATTATACAAATTGGACCATGAGTTAGTGTGCTCTCTTCCTAGTCAAAAAATTATTAGTATGGGAATGTTTGAGACCATCCTTTAATGTATGGATAAGCTGGAAGACTTCAGATACATTAATAGGGACTAGGAATAAACCGCCAGGACTAAGTTTAGCTTCGGTATAGGATGCCACGTTTGGTAGGAAGCTCAATGTTCGCTGGCAGCCTTGGAGGATTTCATTCCGAGGTTTTACTAGTAATCCAGCCAGACATACCTGTCAGATGCAGACAAATATTTAAGGATGAGTTAGCATTTATTTAGGGGAAACTTGGTACAATGTTGAATGCTGCCATAGCAAAGATCTTGTCCTGAGGGTTTGTTGTTAGTCCCTGTTGCAGCAGCCAACAATGTTAGCTCACTGATACCCAACACGCTCAATATCAACACATTATGCATTACAGTGTATGTGTATGTGTGTAATGGCTAGTGTTAATGCTAAGAGCCATACATTAGGCTGTGGTGGCTAGTGTTAACACTCAGAGCCATGCATTGACCATATATGCAGTATAATGTCATATATAATGTCAATAGTTCAAGAGCAGTGTTCACTTTCATGTGCAAGTGTTTAAGTGTTTTTAAAGTGGTCTCTGTTAAGGAGCTAATAATGACTGACGGAGGCATCACCATAAATCGGTAGTGGTGTGAGCTCTTGTCACAGCAGTGCAACATAATTGTCACAAAGATAATATTGGCTTTGAAGAAGGCATTAATATGATGGGGCGTTGAAAGCAGACATTGTAGCCTGGGGTGGTGATCTTCGCGCGATCACCCTACTGTAACGTCCAAAACAGGACTTTCTGTATATTATAAGAGAGTGCAAAGGCCATCAGTAATGTTTATGTTGCTGGTGTTAGTAGGAAGTACTGTGTGACGTTACGTAAAAACCACATCAATGCACAAACAGCAATGCCATAATCAATAGGCCCTCTTGCAGTGATGTGTTATCTCCACATATGAATTATTATTTTGGAGATCACGTCCTTCAGAAACAGATGGATAACAAAGAAAGATTCAACAATTTTCTTCAAATATCAAAATAGCTGTTATATTTCAAAATAGATCCATGTCCCTAAATATATTAAATTTAAGAGAACTAGTGTAATCAAAAATTATTGTTATTGGCTTGAACCCTCGGAAAAAATGATCCCAGGTGCTCAGGCAAGGAATTTACGGCCAAAGATTAACAGTCTTGTGATTCTTATTGTGATATTTATTGGTATTAGTTATTATTGGTAATAATTCCCCCAGCTAACAAAGTAAGCGTAATACAACATTAGTGATAACTCCACCTTATTAAAAGTAATTTTAGTGTAATGTGTGAAAAATCTTTAATTAGTAAAGTGCTGTAATTTAATTTTAATGTTAATGACGATTCGCAATAATTTTCTCTAGAACGAAGTCAGTTTTGTGTAAGTGATCGTCCTCTCTTTCGCCAGTGCTATATTAGTGGGAGATTGGAGATACGTCCCCTTATCAAGGTATTTTCAGTGTAACATTGGTGACAATTCCTTCCTTTCACCAATGCCATTTCAGTGTATCATTGGTGATAATTCTCCCCTAACCAAAGTAATTTAGGTGTGTTGCTTGGATGAGGTGTTTACTTCCTTAAAGCACGTCAACACTGAACCAAAGACGGACAGTGGGAAACGTACGAGGCTGTGTCGGGTTAGAAGTGTCGGTGATATAAGTCAGTGTCAACACTGAAACTTGTATACTGACTTGTGATGGCTTATGTTAGCACAGAAAGCTGTACACTGACCTGCAGTGGCTAGTGTTAACACTGAAAGCCATACACTGACCAGTGGTAGTGTAGGTTGTAAGATTTGACAGTGATATAAGTTAGTGTTAATAATAAGGCTGTTACAGTTGTAAGATAAATACAGTGATAAATCACAGTACTGTGACTGGAACAAGTCATTACTAACATACAAACTGGAGATAAAACTCATAAGAACATAAGAAAGAAGGAGCACTGCAGCAGGCCTACTGGCCCATGCTAGGCAGGTCCAAGTCCAACTCAGTGACACTTTGGTCTGTATATGTAATTTCATCTTCAGTTAGCAGGTTAGTTGTGAAGGGAAGATAGTGTATGGAGTGCACTAGAGTGCAGGTAACAGAAGAAGTCTTAGATACTATAAATGCCAGTACAAGGCAATGTATATATTGTGATATGTGCAAATATTGAGAATGGGTTCATAAGTTTAATGGTTTTAAGAGTTAGTAGTGATATATTGATTGTGTATTAATAATCCATGAGAAATGTTAAAATGCTGGTTGCAGAATGAGCATTTACTGGGACATTTTGCTCTGGGTATAGAGCTTAATCTAGTTATGACTTGATCAAGCTCTCCATGGAATAAAATGTTTTCCCAGTAAACGCTTGTGCAGCCAATGTCTCTTCTTCACTGCTGTCAACAATATGACATTTGGAACCAGTGATGTAGGTTATAAGGACAGAGCATTGATGTTCTAAAGAGCATTGATGCTCTGTAGAGCATCGGTGTTCAGAAAGTCGAAGTGATTTAATTACTGTGATGAAGTGTGCAGTAAGGAAAGTATAGGTTGAAAGACACTTGTGAAAATAGTGTCCTTGGTTGTGATACACAGCACTGCTGGTGGTGCACACTAACTTTGTGCTGTTAAATAAAGACAGTCAAACAATTTAAGTATAATGATAAGAGTTAGCATAGTTCAAGTAAGTTAAGAATGAGCCGTGATACTTCGAGATAACGTTGACTTCGACATAGTGAGAGTTAGGTTAAGGAAAATCCCAGTGATAATGTAGAGTGTAGATAGTCTGAATATTTTGGCTGTAGGCCTACATTGTGAAAATTCCAGAGGTTAAAAATAATTACAAATTGATTAAGCAAACTGGGGGATCATTCGGAGGCCAGTCACAATATACTGTATGTCATTTTGAAAAAAATCCTCCAAGCAATATATTGTAAATACTGTACTTCATTTTGCATACCATACTTTTATGAGCACAGGTGAATTCATTCTAATTCTTGCATTATGGTATACTGGACATACTGTGGCCTATTAGCATTTGTTCATCTTCAGTCCAATATTTGCTGCTGCGTTGAGAGGGGTGCTGCTCGGTACTCTGACTTGCAATATTTGAGCACGATTCTCCTTGTCTGTGATATACTGACTGGTTCCCAGACCCCAGTGATCGAGTACCCGCTGTGGTTGACCCATACACCCCAACACATACAAATATACCTTATACATGCACACAGACACATGCACAAATGTACATGCACAATTTTTTATAACTCTGGAATTTACGTAACACCTAAATGTAATCTTTTTTGCGTTTCGTAAATAGGTGACAAGCATGTCGTGTATCATCAAGGACTCACATGTGAGTTGAGGTTCGACGAGATATAAATGAACCAAAATATACTTGAAGTGATTCTTCTGGCTGGATCTTTTGATGGAATAATACTTGGAGCAGTTCTTGGAACAATTCTTAAGAGCAAACCTTAGAAAAATTGTCCAGAGGGTTCTTAGAAGAGTTCTTAAATGGTCTTTAGAAGGATTCTTAGGATGGTGCTATGAGTGAATTTTACAGTGGTACTTTGATTGTTAGGAAGGTTCTGAGAATATTGTTAAGATACTTCTTGATTATTCATGTTAGTATTTTCATATACAAGAGTAACTGCTAAACCCACAAGGAGAATAGAAGGCAACCAGGTTTGATCCAAGAAATGGAAGAAAGGCATCAATTCCTCGGCCCAGGAGTCCTTTACTCCCATCAAAACAACCCTCTTTGAAGAGTTATTCTTAGAGCAGGTCTTTGAATTATTCCTAGGACTGGTCTTAATTATTCTTTGAGACATTCTTATAACAGTAATTCACATGGTTCATGGTTCACAGCTACAGGTTCTTGGTTCACTGCTGTAGGACAAGCTTTGAGGAGTTCTATTAAAGACAATGCAAAGGTGCTAAGTTCATTTCATATATATGCAATTTCTGTTGGATTGAAGGTAATGCAAGTGTTGGTACCAGATTCCCGAGCGGTTCTTGTTAGTAAGGTCCAGTTTACATCGTTCCATTTTTGACTATGCAATTGCTTTCAACTAACCATAGCTTGTTCTGGCGTAGACGAGTATCCGCCAGAACACCAAAATGCTTTTTAGTTTAACTATTGTATGAAGCTTTTTTTGGCAAATACGTTTACAGGAATCGATATGTGAATTTTCAGTTCACTTTTTTCTTTTTGCAAATGTGCTGACTTGCACTTATATTATTAATGTCAAAAATAAAACAATATTTCATTGTTTTTATCTATGCAAATATTTTGTATACTGTATATGTTACTATGTATATCTTGTCCAAGATTTTTTCTTACTAGTTTACTTCAATATTTGTGTATGTAGGTAAATCAAAAGCTCTGTTTGTATTTTAGAAATTTACTTAATTTTAATTTTCTTAAAAAAAAAAAAAAAAGTCCGCAAAAGTCCTGGAAATATAATCAAAGTGACTTAAATTTTTTTCTAAAAATTACAGTCTAGTTGTAGATATTTTTTTTTATGTTTGTGGAAGTGGATGGTTACTGAGACAGCCAAGGATGTGGAAGTGGATGGTTACTGAGACAACCAAGGTTGTGGAGGTGGATGGTTACTGAGACAACCAAGGTTGTGGAGGTGGATGGTTACTGAGACAACCAAGATTGTGGAGGTGGATGGTTACTGAGACAACCAAGGTTGTGGAGGTGGATGGTTACTGAGACAACCAAGGTTGTGGAAGTGGATGGTTACTGAGACAACCAAGGTTGTGGAAGTGGATGGTTATTGAGACAACCAAGGTTGTGGAGGTGGATGGTTACTGAGACAACCAAGGTTGTGGAGGTGGATGGTTACTGAGACAACCAAGGTTGTGGAAGTGGATGGTTACTGAGACAACCAAGGTTGTGGAGGTGGATGGTTACTGAGACAACCAAGGTTGTGGAGGTGGATGGTTACTGAGACAACCAAGGTTGTGGAAGTGGATGGTTACTGAGACAACCAAGGTTGTGGAGGTGGATGGTTACTGAGACAACCAAGGTTGTGGAGGTGGATGGTTACTGAGACAACCAAGATTGTGGAGGTGGATGGTTTACTGAGACAACCAAGGTTGTGGAGGTGGATGGTTACTGAGACAACCAAGATTGTGGAGGTGGATGGTTACTGAGACAACCAAGGTTGTGGAGGTGGATGGTTACTGAGACAACCAAGGTTGTGGAGGTGGATGGTTACTGAGACAACCAAGGTTGTGGAAGTGGATGGTTACTGAGACAACCAAGGTTGTGGAGGTGGATGGTTACTGAGACAACCAAGGTTGTGGAGGTGGATGGTTACTGAGACAACCAGGGTTGTGGAGGTGGATGGTTACTGAGACAACCAAGGTTGTGGAGGTGGATGGTTACTGAGACAACCAAGATTGTGGAGGTGGATGGTTTACTGAGACAACCAAGGTTGTGGAGGTGGATGGTTACTGAGACAACCAAGATTGTGGAGGTGGATGGTTACTGAGACAACCAAGGTTGTGGAGGTGGATGGTTACTGAGACAACCAAGGTTGTGGAAGTGGATGGTTACTGAGACAACCAAGGTTGTGGAGGTGGATGGTTACTGAGACAACCAAGGTTGTGGAAGTGGATGGTTACTGAGACAACCAAGGTTGTGGAGGTGGATGGTTACTGAGACAACCAAGGTTGTGGAGGTGGATGGTTACTGAGACAACCAGGGTTGTGGAGGTGGATGGTTACTGAGACAACCAAGGTTGTGGAGGTGGATGGTTACTGAGACAACCAAGATTGTGGAGGTGGATGGTTTACTGAGACAACCAAGGTTGTGGAGGTGGATGGTTACTGAGACAACCAAGATTGTGGAGGTGGATGGTTACTGAGACAACCAAGGTTGTGGAGGTGGATGGTTACTGAGACAACCAAGGTTGTGGAAGTGGATGGTTACTGAGACAACCAAGGTTGTGGAAGTGGATGGTTATTGAGACAACCAAGGTTGTGGAGGTGGATGGTTACTGAGACAACCAAGGTTGTGGAGGTGGATGGTTACTGAGACAACCAAGGTTGTGGAGGTGGATGGTTTACTGAGACAACCAAGGTTGTGGAGGTGGATGGTTACTGAGACAACCAAGATTGTGGAGGTGGATGGTTACTGAGACAACCAAGGTTGTGGAGGTGGATGGTTACTGAGACAACCAAGGTTGTGGAGGTGGATGGTTATTGAGACAACCAAGGTTGTGGAGGTGGATGGTTACTGAGACAACCAAGGTTGTGGAGGTGGATGGTTATTGAGACAACCAAGGTTGTGGAGGTGGATGGTTACTGAGACAACCAAGGTTGTGGAGGTGGATGGTTTACTGAGACAACCAAGGTTGTGGAGGTGGATGGTTACTGAGACAACCAAGATTGTGGAGGTGGATGGTTACTGAGACAACCAAGGTTGTGGAGGTGGATGGTTACTGAGACAACCAAGGTTGTGGAAGTGGATGGTTATTGAGACAACCAAGGTTGTGGAGGTGGATGGTTATTGAGACAACCAAGGTTGTGGAGGTGGATGGTTATTGAGAACCAAGGTTGTGGAGGTGGATGGTTATTGAAACAACTGAGGTTTGTGGGTAGTGGTTGCTAGGCTAGGAAAAACAGGCACAGGGAGAAAAATAACCTGGTCAAAATTGTAACAGTTTTCCTGTCTGTGTTGTCAACTGTCAACCACCTTGACTATTGTTGTCAGTCACCTCATCCTGTGTTACAAGTCACAGGAGTGGCCATCCATCCAGAGTAGGATGGTTACTGCTATGTTGGAGATGCCACTTCAACAAGGAGCAGTGGAAGTCACCTTACAAAGTGAGGAGGTGCTGCCACCTGATGTAAGTGGGAATTACTATCACCAGCAGTAGATAGAGCATTGTGGGGAGGTACTGCCACCTGATGGAAATGGTAAGAACTACTATCACAGACTGTAGGGAGGGTATTGTGGGGAGGTGCTGCCATCTGACAGAAGTAGTAAGAACTATCAAGAACAGTAAGCAGGGTAGTTTTGTGAAATGCTGTCACCTGGCAAAAAAAGAACTATCACAAGCACTTGGTGAGATAGGGACCAGTACACCATAGAACTGTTGGGCACAAGGACCATTAAATGTTTTTTATTTATGCACTAGTGCAGTAGACTCAGAATTATGTCTTATTCTCATCTCACTAATGCTGTGTTGTACATTAGACACACAAGTCTCTAAGATTGGATGCTATTGATGGTTGGGGCACCATTAACGCGTCTAGGTTTTTATTAACAAAATTAGTATAATGTTATTTGGCTATCATGATTGACATTTTGTAAGGTTAGAGCAATACAAGTGGTCACCCATGCCCACCCAAATTGGTTAGTTTAAAACCTGTCAACTACATGAGGGTCATTGGGGTTTCATTTCATCTGTACAGCACCACCAGTCAACAATTCTATTAACCCTTTACAAAGGTGAAATGAAACTGCAGTAGAACCCCTGTATCCATGGATTCGGTTTCTGCAGTTTCTGTTATCCATGGTTTACCGTTGCCTGAAAATAACCCTTAATTTTGCTTAATGTTCCCAAGCACAAAGTTGTGATGGTGGCAGTTCTTTAAAGCTTAAGGCGCTGTATAGCCCTTGTGGGTTAGCGCTTCTTTTTGATTATAATAATAATTTAAAGCTTAAGAGAAGCCGTAAAGTACTTCCTATCAGTGAGTGCTGATTTTCCACAATTGGAGGTATGCAAATGAAAAATTACTTATATATAGGGTTTGCTACTATCCAAGGTTTCGGGTATCCACGATACGTATCCCTCATGGGGTGACTATGTATATACACAGATATATATACCTCTCGGTATACAGTCAGCCTCGTAATTCATGGGGCTGGATTCCTGGAGATGCCATAAATTCTGAAGCTGCAGACAAAGGCACATTTTGAATAAAATCCTTTGGCTACTTTTTAATATAGGGGTCATTCACCAAGCAAAAGGCAGTACCTAGGCACAAGAAAAACCAAGATATATATATATACAGTAGACCGTCATTTAACACGGTAGTTACATTCCTGAAAACACCGTGGTGGTTAAAACCGTGTCAGACAAACTGAAGAACTTATGGGAAAAATAGGGTTACGTTCCTGGGAGCCCCCGAAAGGCCAAACAACTTTTTTTTTAGACCAACAGATCTTACAAAAATAAAAGTGAATATGTAATTCTAGTTCATTGTTGTGATGTATTATGTTGTTTTTACTGCTTAAGATTACAAATGCAACAGAAATAATAGTGTTTCTTACCTTAAATTGTGGGTGCTGGTGTTTGTGGATGATTGTGGAGAGTTATGCTGTGGCTCTACTGGGCTGAGATGGATGGTAGAGGTTCTGGTACTGAAGTTGATGGTTGTAATGGAGTGTGCATAAATCAGTCTAAGTCAATAAGTCAGTCAAGGCTGGGACAGGAGTGGTGGAGGGTGGCGGGGGATGGCGGAAGGTCTCCCCTGTTGACTCAGTGATCTAACCCACAGCCAGGCAGCGTGTATCCCACAGCACTCCAAATTTTTTCCCCTCTTGCAAACTGAACCAAATTGAACCGTGTTAAGTTAATTTTACGAAGTGTTATACAAAAATATGCCATAATTCTTCAATAGTGATGCTGTATAGCCCTTGTGGCTTAGCGCTTCTTTTTGATTATAATAATAATCTTCAATAGTGATATAACCAAAACGTGCCAAACAAAACCTTGTTAAACAATGGTCTACTGTATATATACTGACATGCTGTATACAGGTTTCCCTGTGCATAGTGTGAATTTACATATACAATTGTGTTTACCACATTTTTACCAAATTCACTCTTATGCTATCACTCAAGCCTAGAAAAGCTTTATTTTTCATAATATTAAATACCACTCTAAACTGGTTTATATTGACATTCACAAGAAAGATTTAACAGAGAAAATAGATTTAGGCATGGGAAATACGAGCATAATCAAAACATCCTATGGTTGGTTTTCATTTTAAGTGTTTAATGCCTAGTCCAAAAGAAATTGGACCACTAGCCATACACAGTTGAATTGTACTGACCAGGGGTCGAGTGAGGGAGAAAATAGTGGTAGGGAGATGTGTGTTCACAGGTTTATATATTTCTATGGTAAACATTCATCAAGAAATGAGGAATTTGCAGTATTAGAACTTTTACCTATATTTTACATGTTATAATGTGCTCTCTGTAATCACCTTTGGCCTGGAACACATCCATCTTAAAAAAACAAGGCAGATCTGAACACAATTCATTGCAAACCATGGAACGGGTGGGGCTTGAACCCATGGCAAGTGAGTTCTAAAAGTTTCGAATTCACACTCGCCATGGGTTCAAACCCCACTCATCCCATGGTTTGTTTGCAATTGTGTTACTATGATTATATGAGACATTTCAGTATGTGTATACTGAGTCCTGGAGATGGGAAGTACAGTGCCTGCACTCTGAAGGAGGGGTGTTAATGTTGCAGTTTAAAAACTGTAGTGTAAAGCACCCTTCTGGCAAGACAGTGATGGAGTGAATGATGGTGAAAGTTTTTCTTTTTCGGGCCACCCTGCCTTGGGAATCGGCCAGTGTGTTAATAAAAAGTAAATAATAATAAGTATACAAAACATCCAGGGGAATAAACCACAGCTGATGCACATTATTTTTTTGTAATTTGGTAGTTATCACAAACACATTAATTTTTTCCCTCACAACATTCTGGCATGTAAAGCAAAATGGCTGCTGTTGCTGACAGTGATACCAGTTTTCTCATAATTTAATCACGTAATCCTATCAAATCATGGAATGGGTGGGACTTAATCCCATGGTAAATGAGTACTAAAGCTCACAAGCCTCACCCATTCCATGAATGGTTTGCAATTATGTTTATCTAAAATATAGGTACCGCAACAAGAAAATGTTTCACATAATATTTGATTCTGGTATTGACACAACTTTTCTTGACCAAGTCACGGTATGGGTGGGGCTCGAAGCCAGCTAGCCCAGCGGTTTACACACTGGCCTGGAGTTTTACCACTCACCATGAGTTTGAGCCCCACCTGTACCCTGGTTTGTTTGCAATTGTGTTATTACAATTTTCTTGACCAATATTTAAGGTTAACGATAATACAGTGGGCCCCCGCATAACGATTACCTCCGAATGCGACCAATTATGTAAGTGTAATTATGTAAGTGCGTTTGTACGTGTATGTTTGGGGTTCTGAAATGGACTAATCTACTTCACAATATTCCTAATGGGAACAAATTCGGTCAGTACTGGCACCTAAACATACTTCTGGAGTGAAAAAATATCGTTAACCGGGGGTCCACTGTATACTGTATGTATATTTTCTGTCATATGAGACTCATCTTCACATTTGACCCACCTGTATTTTTTTTTTTTTTTTTTTTGAGAGAGAGAATTTTTATGGCAATTAGTAGAGTAACAATTCACATTAGCTTGGGACCTTATTATCTTTTAGTGCAAACTATGAGATTGTTCAACTACCTCCCAGCATACATAAGGGGGATTACCAGTAGACTCCTGGCTGTTTTCAAGAAGGAACTGGAGAGGAGCCTAAAGTCAGTACCTGACCAGCCAGGCTGTGGTTCTCATGTTGACTTATGTGCAGCCAGTAGTAAGAGCCTGGTTGATCTGGCCTTGATCATGGACTGGGCCACAGGGGCATTGACTCCTGGAATACCCTTCAGGTATACTCCAGGTATACATGTACATGCATTCAACTGCCACCACATTTACATGGTCTGTATAAGACAGACGGTATTGTTTGGATTTTTTTTTTTTTTGGGGGGGGGAGAGAGAATACTGCCTTGTATGACAGAAAATAAGGTACTTAATTACATCAAAATATTGCACTTTGTTTTCATATAATTGTCATGACCTTGATGGAAAATAAACCACAGAATCAAAAGGATTTGTATATTTTAGTGCTGTATGACCCATACTGGTTTAGAGCTTGATATTTACTATAGCAATAATGTATATTACAGGTCTCTGAGTGAGGCCAAAATATACAAATTCTTTATATTGTGTGTTCTGTGTTCCATCCATTTGAGATTTAGCTTTACAATTTGTGTACAGTGTCGTATATCCTAACCTTGTGTTATTTTTTCATTTGTTTCTGCTGGTGATACACTGAAGATTCACACACACACACGCCCAAGTTTTCATGTTACTCTGGAACTGCTTTTAGTCTTATAATTTCATAAGGAAAAGCTGTATTACAGTAGAACTTCTACGAGAAGAGAACGAGTTGGGTGTTCCCACAGTGATACACAACTTGACCACAAGAATCAGGTTTTAGGTTGACGACAGAGGCGGACTGGCCATACGGGCATTTGGGCACTGCCCGGTGGGCTGCTGAACTGGGTAAAAAAAAAAAGCTGGAAAAATGTTACAAAAACTGAAATCATAGCCGCTGCACGAAGATTGAAACATAAATGTAGTTGCGCCTTAGCTGAGTAGTGGTAACACACTTCTGGCCCTCAGCAGGTAATGAGCATCCCGAGCATCTGTCACCTGATAGGTGATGGATGCTCGGACCTGTTCTAAGACTCGGTCCATTTCTGGTTGATGAGTAAGACACACGTGCAACAGTTGGGTGTTTTGTTGTTTGTAGATAAATGGTTCAGAGAATGAACAGTTTTACCACACTGTGACTGTTGTACCTACTGTGTGGGAAAACATTTCCACAGTAAAGATACCCAAGTGTTGCACATGTGTCAGTATTTATATAATTTTCAACATAGCATTTAGGTTGTTTTTTTTTTTTTTAAATAGGCACAACTCTTGTGATAAAAGTGAGAGATCAGGAACTGAGCCTACCGAATGAAAAAAGGCAACGGGTGTAATGAAACATGTCCAGTGTTTCCACCCGTGCCAGAGATGGAGCCAGGGCCCTCAGTGTGAGTTGAGTGTTAGTGTAGCATGGTCTGCTGATGGTACTGTGTCTGTCACTGATGTACTGAGCCAATACAGACTTTTCCAAATTATGATAGGTTAGATAATACAGAGAGGACACAAGAGCATAGCTCTGCTCCTATAGATACAAATAGGTAATTACAAATACAGAGTTTGATTTATAGACTGTAGTATATAGTGTGAGCAGTGTGTGTGATTAAGTGTATTGAGTGTGAGCAGTGGGTGTGATGACAAGTGTGTTGAGAGTATGACTTAAGAAGCTAATCAGCATAATCCTTGTGAATGAAAAATCCAGCAGTGGGGTTAATTGAATACTGACCCCTCTTTAAAAAAAATGAAAAATGATTTTTTAAGTGGGACCAAAGTATTTCAGCCTTTTATTAGATGTTTATAAATATCTAAAGCTAATTTTAAAGACAAGTTTTTTAAATAATGAAGCTTATCCATGTTAAAAAAAATATTCACATTTTAAATACCTTATGTTATTCAATGTAAGTAATACTTGTAAATATTTGCCAAAAAAAAAAAAAATTCCAATTCTTTCAAAAATGTTGCAACAAATCTGAAGGACTGAAAAATTTTTCTTGGAATAAAATAATCATATTTGTTATAAACATTATAGCAGGAGGCAGAAATAAACAAACAAAAACAAACACACACACACACACACACACACACACACACACACACACACACACACACACACACACACACACACACACACACACACACACACACACACACACACACACACACATGCACTAATATATATATACCGATGCAATAAGATCACAGTAAACAGGTGATTTCAGAATATGCAAAACAACCACTGTGAAAGAATAGAGAAATTCCAAGCGCTTTCGTAACTACTCACATTATCAAGGAACAATATGAGTAGCCACAAAAGCTAAAGTAGGAGAAACTTTTAGAGAGGGTGTGGTAGGTAAGTTTGGGGTGCCAGGTGTAAATGATAATGGGAGCCCTTTGATTGAACTTTGTATAGAAAGGGGTTTAGTTATAGGTAATACATATTTTAAGAAAAAGAGGATAAATAAGTATACACGATATGATGTAGGGCGAAATGACAGTAGTTTGTTGGATTATGTATTGGTAGATAAAAGACTGTTGAGTAGACTTCAGGATGTACATGTTTATAGAGGGGCCACAGATATATCAGATCACTTTCTAGTTGTAGCTACACTGAGAGTAAAAGGTAGATGGGATACAAGGAGAATAGAAGCATCAGGGAAGAGAGAGGTGAAGGTTTATAAACTAAAAGAGGAGGCAGTTAGGGTAAGATATAAACAGCTATTGGAGGATAGATGGGCTAATGAGAGCATAGGCAATGGGGTCGAAGAGGTATGGGGTAGGTTTAAAAATGTAGTGTTAGAGTGTTCAGCAGAAGTTTGTGGTTACAGGAAAGTGGGTGCAGGAGGGAAGAGGAGTGATTGGTGGAATGATGATGTAAAGAGAGTAGTAAGGGAGAAAAAGTTAGCATATGAGAAGTTTTTACAAAGTAGAAGTGATGCAAGGAGGGAAGAGTATATGGAGAAAAAGAGAGAAGTTAAGAGAGTGGTGAAGCAATGTAAAAAGAGAGCAAATGAGAGAGTGGGTGAGATGTTATCAACAAATTTTGTTGAAAATAAGAAAAAGTTTTGGAGTGAGATTAACAAGTTAAGAAAGCCTAGAGAACAAATGGATTTGTCAGTTAAAAATAGGAGAGGAGAGTTATTAAATGGAGAGGTAGAGGTATTGGGAAGATGGAAGGAATATTTTGAGGAATTGTTAAATGTTGATGAAGATAGGGAAGCTGTGATTTCGTGTATAGGGCAAGGAGGAATAACATCTTGTAGGAGTGAGGAAGAGCCAGTTGTGAGTGTGGGGGAAGTTCGTGAGGCAGTAGGTAAAATGAAAGGGGGTAAGGCAGCCGGGATTGATGGGATAAAGATAGAAATGTTAAAAGCAGGTGGGGATATAGTTTTGGAGTGGTTGGTGCAATTATTTAATAAATGTATGGAAGAGGGTAAGGTACCTAGGGATTGGCAGAGAGCATGCATAGTTCCTTTGTATAAAGGCAAAGGGGATAAAAGAGAGTGCAAAAATTATAGGGGGATAAGTCTGTTGAGTGTACCTGGTAAAGTGTATGGTAGAGTTATAATTGAAAGAATTAAGAGTAAGACGGAGAATAGGATAGCAGATGAACAAGGAGGCTTTAGGAAAGGTAGGGGGTGTGTGGACCAGGTGTTTACAGTGAAACATATAAGTGAACAGTATTTAGATAAGGCTAAAGAGGTCTTTGTGGCATGTATGGATTTGGAAAAGGCGTATGACAGGGTGGATAGGGGGGCAATGTGGCAGATGTTGCAAGTGTATGGTGTAGGAGGTAGGTTACTGAAAGCAGTGAAGAGTTTTTACGAGGATAGTGAGGCTCAAGTTAGAGTATGTAGGAAAGAGGGAAATTTTTTCCCAGTAAAAGTAGGCCTTAGACAAGGATGTGTGATGTCACCGTGGTTGTTTAATATATTTATAGATGGGGTTGTAAGAGAAGTAAATGCGAGGGTCTTGGCAAGAGGCGTGGAGTTAAAAGATAAAGAATCACACACAAAGTGGGAGTTGTCACAGCTGCTCTTTGCCGATGACACTGTGCTCTTGGGAGATTCTGAAGAGAAGTTGCAGAGATTGGTGGATGAATTTGGTAGGGTGTGCAAAAGAAGAAAATTAAAGGTGAATACAGGAAAGAGTAAGGTTATGAGGATAACAAAAAGATTAGGTGATGAAAGATTGAATATCAGATTGGAGGGAGAGAGTATGGAGGAGGTGAACGTATTCAGATATTTGGGAGTGGACGTGTCAGCGGATGGGTCTATGAAAGATGAGGTGAATCATAGAATTGATGAGGGAAAAAGAGTGAGTGGTGCACTTAGGAGTCTGTGGAGACAAAGAACTTTGTCCTTGGAGGCAAAGAGGGGAATGTATGAGAGTATAGTTTTACCAACGCTCTTATATGGGTGTGAAGCGTGGGTGATGAATGTTGCAGCGAGGAGAAGGCTGGAGGCAGTGGAGATGTCATGTCTGAGGGCAATGTGTGGTGTGAATATAATGCAGAGAATTCGTAGTTTGGAAGTTAGGAGGAGGTGCGGGATTACCAAAACTGTTGTCCAGAGGGCTGAGGAAGGGTTGTTGAGGTGGTTCGGACATGTAGAGAGAATGGAGCGAAACAGAATGACTTCAAGAGTGTATCAGTCTGTAGTGGAAGGAAGGCGGGGTAGGGGTCGGCCTAGGAAGGGTTGGAGGGAGGGGGTAAAGGAGGTTTTGTGTGCGAGGGGCTTGGACTTCCAGCAGGCATGCGTGAGCGTGTTTGATAGGAGTGAATGGAGACAAATGGTTTTTAATACTTGACGTGCTGTTGGAGTGTGAGCAAAGTAACATTTATGAAGGGATTCAGGGAAACCGGCAGGCCGGACTTGAGTCCTGGAGATGGGAAGTACAGTGCCTGCACTCTGAAGGAGGGGTGTTAATGTTGCAGTTTAAAAACTGTAGTGTAAAGCACCCTTCTGGCAAGACAGTGATGGAGTGAATGATGGTGAAAGTTTTTCTTTTTCGGGCCACCCTGCCTTGGTGGGAATCGGCCGGTGTGATAATAAAAAAAAAAAAACAAAAGCGCTTGGAATTTCTCTGTTCTTTCACAGTGGTTGCTTTGCATATACACCGAATAAGGTAGACTAGTATACTTTAAACATTAAATATTTAGTACAATCAGTACTTACCATTAAAAATATATACAGTAGAATCCCCATATCCACTGATTCAGTATCCACAGTTTACTATGGCTCAAAAATACCTCCTAGTTTTGCATAATAATGGTCCCAAAATGCAAAAGTGGAGAAGCTGGCAGTTCTTCAAAGACTAAGAGAATCCATGAAGTGTTTCCCATCAGTGAAAAAGTGGTAGTTCTCCACTTATTATGCATAGTTTATCAATTAAACTTTATAAAAAGTATGTATAGGACTTATATATAGGGTTTGCTACTATCCACGGTTTTGGTCCTTGGAACACATCCCCATGAATAAGGGAGTCCTACTGTACATGGGAAAAGTTTGAGTAAATTTGAAAATTGCAAATAGGATGTAAGAGTGTGTATGATATGACTCACGAAATTGTAATAACACGATTGCGAACAGACCACAGAACAGGTTGGATTTGAACTGATGGCAATTGAGTCTTAAAAATCCAGGCCCAGTGGTTAATGCACTGGCCTGGCATTTTAGGACTCAATTGCCATGGGTTTAAACCCTACCCTTTCTGTGGTTTGTATATGGTATATTTGGGATTGTTTTTAATTGGTTTTATTTTTGTACTCATGCACTGTACACTTTGTATTTTTTCTGCTATACCAGTGTAGAAATACCGGAAGTGATGGCAAGATAGTCTATTGTGGCTGAAGTGGGGTCATTTAAGTTTTAAAATAGTGTATATAGAAGGTTTCTTAGGGAGGAGGAACCACTCTCATTATATATCAAGTTTCATAATTCAATACAGGTGCTCCTCGACTTACAGTGGGGTTATGCTCCGACAACTCCATTGTAAGTCAAAAATATTGTAAGTTGAATATGAATATATGATAGATAAATAAGTAAATAACTACTGTCACAGAATAAGTAAATAAACTTATAATTACTGTAACTAACTAAATACCAGTATTGAAAAGCAAATAAATGAATACAAGTTAAGGACTTGCCACATTCATGCTGGGTAATTATCGTATGTTTCACCTTCAGAGTAATCGCTTTTGCATCATAGAGTCAAAATATTATAAGATGAACCATCGTAAATTCAGGAAGACCTGTATTGCATAATCCAGTAACACTAGCAGGATTCTCTGGTCATTATTAACCCGTAAACGGTCCAAACGTATATATACATTTTTTCAACATTTGAAAGTATGTAAAAAAAGTAGATCTTCCTTTTGTTTTTTTTACATTTGAAAATGTGTAAAAAAACTTTTTTGTATTTGAAAATATGTAAAAAAAGTAGATCTACTTTTGTAGCACTACACATGTGAACGTAGATCTGCTTGGACCGTCTACGGGTTAAACTGGTGAGCGTAAAATTGACTGATGCAAATAAATAGGGGTAATATCTGTTACTTCAAGTATGTAGTTGATATGTTGATATTTTAACTTTGTTTAGGTTAATTCAACCTAGTTGATGTTTTTATATACATATTAGAGGTTAGAACTTATGCTGATGAGCATAAGAGTAATTAGGAACAATTTGTTTGTGGTGATGGTTATTTAAAACTTGGGTAAAATTTGTGAGCGTGGATGTCATAAGATGATCAAAATTGATATAAGAAAGTGCATGCCATATACATACACCAAGAGGTGTATACCTCTATATATATATACACTGAGAGATTACATTAGTCCCTCTTTAAGGGATTACAGTGGTACCTCGAATTTCGGCCTTAATTCGTTCCAGAAGGCTGTTCGAGTGTCGTTACTGAACAAATTTGTTCCTATAAGGAATAATGTAAATTAGCTTAGTCTGTTTCAGACCCCCAAAAATACACTTACATAATAGTTCGAGTTGGGAACTGTTCGAAATTCAAGGTACCACTGTACATTATTTTTGACTGGTGGTGAACAGGTTACAAGCAGCCTTAATGATCCTTGTGTAGTTACTAGGCTTTAAACCCCATTAACCAAACAAGTAGTGAGTGAGTGAGTCAAATTTCTATGGGGCTGGCAAGTGGTGTGCGACGGTCATGTGGGGTAGTCTGATCGACATGTAAAATTATTATTCTTTCCATGCTGGAGATATGACCCCCATGGACTTGGATGAGAGCCTCAAGTAGGCAATGGCAGTTGGTTAAAAGGCATGTGAGTTTCCCTGTCTCCTAATATTTTGTTTATTTTTCCTCTATAGTCTACCTTGTCTATACGTAATTACTATCACATTTGCTTTGTCTGCTTTCAAAACGTGAAGTCTAGTATCTTTCCTTAATTCATGGAATAACTTAACAAATCTTTGAGGACAATTACGTTGCAGAGGTCTGAGCTTAGCTCAGACCTGCACAGCCCAATGTCCTTAACCCTTAACCCCTTCAGGGTCCAAGGCCCAAATCTGAAGTGGTGCCCCAGTGTCCAAGAATTTTCAAAAAAAAAATTTGTTATTTTTTCTTATGAAATGGTAGAGAATCTTTTTGTGAAGGTAATAAAACAAAAAGTACGAAATTTGATGAAAAATTGACGAAATTATGCTCTCGCAAATTTTGATGTGTCAGCGATATTTACGAATCAGCGATTTTGCCAACTTTGACTCCCATTTTAGGCCAATTACATTATTCCAGTCAACCAAATTCTTAGCTATTTCACTAGTATTACTTCTATTCTATCGATTGAGCACAAGAAATCGCCAAGTCATCTGTTTCAACTACAAATTAAAGTGATCTGAAATTGTTAATTTGGCCAATTTAACACAAAGTTCAAAATATTCCAATTTCAAAATAGGGTCCAGAATAAACAATGTAGGCATTCCTGGAACTAAACTAACATTTCCTCTGTTCATTAGTTACGTTTTGAGGCTTTACAAATAAATTCCATTTTGATTTTTTATTCACATAATGAATTTTTATTCACACCAAAAAATAGAAGATTTACTGTTATGCAATACTGTAATAATTGTATAAATATCATCACCATATTTGTGAATGCATATTAGACCCACCAGCTGGCGTGTATTAGACGTGTGAGGTCGTTTGTTTACTCTTGAATATCGGCAAAAATTTAACATTTCTGCTACTTTGAGCTCAGTTTCACGCCATTTCCAGTGCTAAAACCAATCAAAATCATCTCTATTTCTATAATATGACTTTCATTCTATCAAATGAGACCAAGAAATCGCAAATAGAGCTATAAAAAACATACGAAAAAACACTGCAAAATCGCTGTTTTAATCGAAAAATCATGATTTCAATTTTTTTCTCTCATTATACACAGCGTTCTGCAGGATCTGTTTTATGTGGTGCACACATACCACATAGATGTATTCTCTCATATCTAGGCCCAAATGTACCACTCACAGTTTATCAGAGTGAGCTGAGCTCATGACGTAGATCTACGGTTTGGACCCTGAACGTAAAGCCGTAGATCTATGGGACGGACCCTCAAAGGGTTAAACGGTCCAAACGTATATATACGTTCACTCGCGCAGCGCCCCGAATATTTTGAAAAAAAAAAAATCTTTTTTATATATAGAAAAAAGAGCACATTTTTGTAATTGTTTTAGCATAAAAAAAAAATTAGGGTCAGTACTTACCGAGGTATGAGGCCGCGAAGTTGGCACTTGGCGATCACCTGACGGCAACATGGAGCACTGCTGCTTGCAGAAATTCAACATATTTACCTTTTTCTTCCATTTTTTTTTTCATTTTCTTAGTTTTCATGATACGATAATTATGTTTCATAGTAAGTCATTTGATATCAATGCCAATTTTTGTTTATACACCAATATTACATACGAAATTTTTATCATATTGTCATAAACACACATGTACACACTGACAGGTGATTTTGCACACCTGGCTGAATCACACATTATTATCTACAACTATATACAAGTATTTACATGTCCCACTTATGTTTCTAGAACTCCACAATTGTATGATACTCCATGAAGCATGGATTCATACAGAGTGCCACCCCACACTGGTGACACATGAATCGTGTGTCCTTCCACTGTTGGGGTCATTTTTTGGTGGTAGCACACACAATACACTTTTTCTGGGCATTCTTCTTCTTTTGGGTAGGTGGTATTGGTACCAGATAGTGACAGTTAGGAGGGATTCAGTCTGGCACTTCCCCCACTGGCTGTGGTTGGGGACAGGTTGTGGTGTGACAGGTCACTGTTGAGGGGAAGGTACAGGTGTGGTACCATACTTTCTTGCTATCTGTTTGACGAGATTCAGAGAGAAATCTGCAAAACGTTGTCGTTTTCCAGTCTTTACTTCGTACATATTGAATGCATTGAGCACTGCAATGTCTACAAGGTGAAAAAACAGTTTTATATACCACTTGCGACTCCTACGCACACAGTCAACAAACCCTATCATCATGTCACACCTGTCAACTAGTCGCATGTTGTTCGTATAGTCCACGACAGCAAGTGGCTTCACAATAGGTTCGTTGTTGAACTTGCTCAGTCTGTCTGTTTGTACCATCTTGTTTTTGTGGATGGTTGATAGCAATGTCACGACTCGTTTGTCATGCCACGTCAGTGCCATGATGTCATTAGCAAAAAACGCTTGCACTTCACCTTCAACACTGCCTCCAGTGAACCTTGGCATATGTTTCCTATTCCTTCTCACTGTTCCACATATATCAGTATTGTTCACACGTAGGAAATCAGCAAGCATAGGGCTTGTATACCAGTTGTCTGTGTACAATGTATGGCCCTTGCCAAGGTATGGTTCCATCATCCTGCGAACAACATCACCGGAAATGCCCAACATCCTTCTGTCATCATCGAGTGTGTTTTTCCCTGTGTATACAATTACATCCAACACAAGACCACTCTCACAGTCACACATAACAAAAAGTTTTATACCAAAGCAATTACATTTGCTCGGTATATATTGCTTGAATGACAGGCGTCCCTTGTACAGAATCAAGGACTCATCAACAACAATGTTCTTGAAGGGATAAAAGTATACACTGAATTTCTGCTTCAAATACATAAACACTTCCCGGATTTTGTATAGAAGGTCATTTCTGTCTGGCGTATTTCTGTCTGCGAAGTGCAACATTCATAGCAACAGAGTGAATCTGTTGCAGGGAAGGAGGTCACAGAAAACTGGAGTACTGATGAAGTGGTCTGTAGACCAGTAATTACGTATATTGTTCTTATAGATATGTGGCATAAGCATGACAGTGGCAAGGAATAAATACATTTCAGCCACTGTTGTGTCTTTCCACCTGTGCAGCCGTGATGATTCTCCAACCTCTGTTGTGTTGTTCATGACATACTGGTAATAAATGTTTGTCTGAGTCACTATCAAGTTCATTATAGGCTCATCAAAGTACAACTGGAAATAGTCTAACTCTGTAGACTCATTCGTTATGGGACATTCTGGCTGGATACCACTTCCACTAGCATCAAAATCACAAGGCTGTGGCACGAATATACTTTGTGTCCAGTTCCACTCATGATCACATGGTGCAGGGTGGACCTGTGGCATGGGGCGAGGGGGGGGCAGGAGGAGGAGGGAGAGGAGTGGAGGCAGCACATGGTTGAGGGGGTGCCAGGCGGTCCTTTGTCTGTCCACTCACTGCGCCATGTGGTCCAGGCACCATGCCACTCACCACTACTTCCTCCATCCCCGCATACTCCCCTTCGTGATCACTTTCACTATCAGTGGCCGGGGTTTTGGACCGTGACCTGCCATGACCCTTGGGGATTGCATATGGCACACTGCCTGAACGTAGATAACAACGCCTAAAAGTACGTTTCACTGGTGAATAATGAACGTCACTATCACTAGACGAATCCTCAATTGGCATAAAATCAATCTCATCATCACTTACATCACTTTCTCTATCACTACTAAAACACTGGGAAAATGATAGTTTCCTCTTGCGAAATTGCCTATGGGTAACACTTGCCACTCCAGAGGTGCTTGGCCCAGGGTCTTCTGTGGCCACACTGGCCACCCCAGAAGTGCTTGGCCTAGGGTCTGATGTGGCCACACTGGCTACCCCAGAGGTGCTTGGCCCTAGGACAGGTGTCGCTACCCCAGAGGTGATGGGCTGGGGGTCATCTGGGTTACCGTCGGTATTTTCACTAATTCCTTGAATATTACTGGCGCCATTGGTGTCAAATCCACTAAACTCACGATCTCTATCACTTTCCTCGAATAGTAGAGTGTTAATACGACGAGGCGTGAGTGAATCACGAGGATGTGCCATGATGTTGACCCAGGATGGAGCTGAATGTAACTGGTCCTACCATGTGGTACCCAGGTGTCCCAGATTTTTTGTATGCTGCGCATACTGAGTGCGCACACCCATTCTCTCATGTCTAGGCAACTCAGGCCTATTGCGCTAATTTTGAACGAATGAAAAATAAAACGTATACATATATACGTTTGGGGCGCTACGCGCATGAACGTATATATACGTTTGGACCGTTTAAGGGTTAAAGATTTGTTAAGTTATACTGTACCATGAATTAAGGAAAGATCCTAGACTTCACCTAATGAAAGCAGACAAAACAAATTTCATAGTAATTAAGGACACTGTAGATTATAGGGTAAAAATAACATTAGAAAACAGGGGAACTGACATGCCTTTCAGCCAGTCACTGTGATGAAAAAAAATTACAGAATATGGGACACCATGCGCATAACTTTGCAACTGTAGATACAAATACGTAGTTAATTACAAATCAGTAATTAGCCAGTACACACACCTCATGAGCACACATCATGTACTCACACATCACGTACGCACTGTAAATATTGTCCTTATTTTGAATGCTTCTGCCTGAATTGTCTGTTCATTGTTATATATTTATAATATACAATAATAATAATAATAATAATATTAAAACAATATTAATACTTCAATAATAATAATAATCTCACAGTTTCAGCAGTGTAAAGTATTTGGTCCTGTCCATTTTTTCATGTTTTGTAAGAGCCTTGTCCAGGGTGTTTCTATGTGGCCTGCCTTTACAAAAATTTTTTTTTATTATTATTATCACACTGGCCGATTCCCACCAAGGCAGGGTGGCCCGAAAAAGAAAAACTTCCACCATCATTCACTCCATCACTGTCTTGCCAGAAGGGTGCTTTACACTACAGTTTTTAAACTGCAACATTAACACCCCTCCTTCAGAGTGCAGGCACTGTACTTCCCATCTCCAGGACTCAAGTCCGGCCTGCCGGTTTCCCTGAACCCCTTCATAAATGTTACTTTGCTCACACAAAATTGAGTGGATTTTATTGGTTAGTGTCAAACGTGCCTTGATAAGTTTTACCACATTGTACAGGTGAAAGTGATTGTAATAATTTGTGCACAGAATAAAATTGTAATAATTCGTGCACAGAATAAAAAAAAAAGTTTGCTGCAATTTTCAAAAGTAACTGTTTTGTATTAAATTGTTTTACATGTGCCTACACAATGAAGGGAAAAGCCAGACACCACATCCAGTTGGTGTAGGAGTGGAAAATGGGGCAGTTAAGAGAATAAGTGATATTGAAAACCACGAATCCAAGCAATGCTGACATTACTCCTAAAATTGTAATAACACATTTGCAGACAAACCAGGGTATGGGTGGGGTTCGAACTCAAGGTACGTGAATCATAAAATTCCAGGTCAGATTTTATTGCTACACTCAAACTGTCTAAGATCTATACTCCCCTAAGAGATGAGTAAGACATGGTTAAAACAGTTAGGTATCTTAAAGTAAGTTTATTTAGGTACAGAAGGGCCCCACTTATACGGCAGGTTAGGTTCCAGGCAACCGGCGGAAAGCAGAGCGCCTTTTTTCCAGTTACTAATGCATATAAATGCCAGATAACAAGTTTACACTAACATATATTAAGTTAGCAATAGAACTAGGCATTAAAAACAATTAAAAGTAAAATACACACACAGTATGTACACTCATTAGTTATCTTAAAATATTTGTAGTCTTAATGTAGGGTGAGAGGTGAGTAGTATTAATTTGTAGAAGTCAGGTGTGGGAGGTATGGTAGCCTGCCTGGCCACCCCACTCACACGTAATATACTATAATATTTAAAGCACCCTAGAGCGATAAAATGCATATATAGTATACTCATTACTTACCTTAAAATATTTGTAGTCTTAATGTAGGGTGAGAGGTGAATAAATGAGGTACAACGAATAAACGAGAGAGAGAGAGAGAGAGAGAATGAGTAAACGAGGGAGGAGAGAGAGAGATGCAGAGTTATGTAAACAAGCAGATGAACACGTCTGGTTTTGGTTCATACACGTAGCACCTCATATTTATGTTAATTTATTCTACTGTTGGGTGTATTCATCATGTTTATGTGTAACGTAGCATGCTTATTGTATAATTTTGAAGAAAATATCATAGATGGCTTAATGAAAATGTTTATACATTAATGTAATATACAACATTTAATGTGCCTCAGAGTGATTATTGGTGCGTATTATTATTATCATTATTAATATGGTGTCCTCTAGAGTAATAAGACACTCTTAGCGATTTTAACATGTACCTGCATGCCAGCACAGTGTGTAATTTTATTTAGGTACACGTACACATTATTATCAGAGTACAGTGGTACCTTGACTTACGAGTGCCCCAACTTACGAGTTTTCCGAGTTGCGATCTGTCGCTCAGTCGATATTTTGCTTTGAGTTGCGAGCCAAAATCTGAGTTACGAGCGAGCTTCAGATACGCTTCAGATATAATAATAAAATATAATAATCACTCTGGAGTGCTTTAAATGTCATACGTATTTCATATAGGTACATAGAAGAAGAACAACAACAAAGAATGGAAGAAGTACAAAAGAAGTTCACAGTAGAGGGGCTGTTGTGTTCTTCTGTGTGTTTGTGTTCTCAGTGTCTCTTGTGGCAGCTTAGTTAAGAAATGATTATACTCAGTGAGCAGTGTATGTTGATGGTGATAATAACAACTAATAATATTAATAATAAAATATAATAATCACTCTGGAGTGCTTTAAATACCATAAGTATTTCGTATAGGTTTGGTAGCTGATATTTAAAGCATTCCAGAGCAATTATTATTATGTATTATTATTAATTATTATTATAAACTATTATTATTATTATTATTATTATTATTATTATTATTATCATCATCACCATTGACATTCCTTGTTCACTGTGTTTAATCATTTCTTAATTAAGCTGCCACGAGACACCAAGAATGTAAACACAGCAGATGATCACACCAGCTAACCCCTCTACTGTGAACTTCTTTTGTACTTACGTATTGCATTTCTTGTTCTTCTTCCTCTTTGTATAATAAATACTCACCTTGCATCGTACATTAAAACTACAAATATTTTAAGGTAAGCAATGAGTGTACTGTATATGCATTGTATATACTACAATAAATACTACTGACCTTTCGCCCTACATTAGGTCTAAAAATATTTTAAGGTAACTAATGAGTGTACTCTATGTGTATTTTATTTTTTTGTTTTCTATAATATGTAAGAGCTGTGCAACTTAAAACAAAGTTATCAAAGTTGGAGTTTCCTTTTTATTTATTTTCTTTCTAATACAGTGGAACCCCTGATTTCGTTCGGTGCGGATATTGTACAATTTGGATTTCGACCACTTTTTTGGGCAAAATTTTACCCCGGGTTTCATACCTCCGCTTGGAAATCATCCATGTCAGACAC